>NC_056726.1:848576955-848876955 GCF_019279795.1 Protopterus annectens | reverse complement strand
GCTTTTTCCTATACCTTTCTGTTTAGTTTCAGTAGGAACTGACATGTTTATACATTTTGTAGGTGAGCATGGAGTTTATTGCATATGTAATAGCAGTGTATGCATTTCTTGGGGGGTGCAGTTATATTTGAAATTAGCTCATCATAGAATTGTAAGAAGTTTGTATGTTTGAAGTTTTTGAGTATTGTGATGTCTGTATCAGTTAGTTTAAGGATTTTGAAAGAGGAAGTTACCAATTTGTAGTCAGACCTGCCAGAGGAAGGACATGCCTGTAGGGTAGTACATAGAGGTGACACATTTGTAAGACTAGGGAAAGAACATTTTGACATCTTGTAGACTGTCTTAATTATTTGATCTTAGGAAGTCTTGTTTGTGAAATCAAGAAATGTTTGTGCATAGCTTACATTTGAGGTATATGTTGTCCATTATTTGCGAGCTACCTTTTACTGTTATCTAAACACAGTCACATTCCAAACTCCATCTTTTTCAGCAACACTCAGTCCAGTTTACTGCAAACATACTAATATATGTCTGTCTATCAATCTTTCTTCAACATATACTACAGAAGCAGTATGACCAAACAGGAAACAGAAATAATGATATTATACACGATTTACACTTTACAGAACAAGCTAAGATTTCTTACATATGTTATCCCCTCAACAAACTTAATATGCGTCAAATACAGGGTCTCATAATAGTACAGCCATCTGTTTGCCCATAAGAGCTAAAAATCAAAGATCATTTATTTTGGTTGCCTTTATATGCCTGTGCCCCATTTTTCAATATGTCCATAAAGACTTCAGTCTTACCTTATCTGTTTTCACCCTCCTGTTTCCACTTCCAACAGCTCAGTTTTACAGCTTCTGGTAAGCAACTTCCCTATCATCCATCTTTCACAAGTGACACACAGAAGCACATACTTCTCAGACTCCAGTCAAACCTTATTCTGACACTCCCAATAATCATCAGTTAAATAAGAGATAAGACACAAGGCAGAGGAAAACACCAGAAGGGTCATCATGCCCAACATCACTGCACTCTATCCCGTGCTTGCTTATTTTTTGTTGCTAGAATGTTGAGTTTCAGAGGACACCCATTTTGTAATGGTTTCTACCTCTGCTTCCCTTCGCACCTTATTCCCTCAGTGAGTTCCACTACTAGTTTCTACTTCACATTGGCCACCTTGCCACACATCCTGTGATAGATCCAACTCATTTTGGTTAACCCAGGCTCTTCTCAGCTGCTCCTTGTCTTTATGTGGGGATCAACTGTATAAAGCATCCTTTGGTGCATCATGTATCACCATTTCAATCATACTCTTTTTGAATGTAGATAGAAGCCCTTTGCTACTGGGCAGTCCCTTCCTTCTAGCTGACCTCTTGTCATCATTTCTCAAACCATGAATGGCAGAAGCCCAATCCCCACTCTCCTCCCTGGGCTTTCCGTGTAATTACCAGTTATAGTATGGGGGTCATCAACCCCTTGCTGCTGGTTCCATGATCCTTTTAAAACCTCCTCGTTTTTTTTTTGATTGCCTCGACGAGACATATGATGATCCTTGCCACATCACTCTCAACCCAGCAGGGTATTCTAGCTTCATCTCAGCATCCAGCTATGAGAATTTTCATGCCACCATAAGCATTTATGAGCAACAACTGAGACTTCCTCCACTACCTTATATTTATATATATATATATATATATATATATATATATATATATATATATATATATGTCTGATCCAGCAACAAAAATCACTTGCAGATCACTAAAGCCAATAACTCTGCTGGTGAAGCACTATTCTCTTGCACCATAGCCAAATTATGGAACTCCCTCCCACCCATAATTACCTCCATACCATCATGCACCCGCTTCAAAACTTTACTAAAAGCACACCTAAAAACATGCCGGCTATGCCCTTGCAACTCCCACTCTGATATCACCCACCCCATCCAACCACTACCTTTCATAGGTTCATAGGTTGGTACTAGGCTATCAGCCCTAGGGCCTATACAAGCCTAGCCATAACAATTCCCTGGCTATTTCTTCCCACATTATTTACTTTCCTGGACCCCTGTCTAGTAGGGCGACTGACGTGATCCCTGGGGTGAATTTCCTTTCTCCCATCCAAACGTCAAGGTTCCTCTTGAAGAGGTCCAAAGAGGCACTCTGCTTGACATGTATGGGCAATCTATTCCAGAGTCTGGGGAGTCTCTGGGTCAGGAACCTATCCCTCCAGCATGTTTTGTTTATTGTGATGACAAGGTTTAGATCCCTGGAGCGTGTAGCTCTGAGGGATTGGGATTTCTTTAAGTGTAGCATGTCCAACAGCTCTGGGTTTGACATGGCCTTGTATGTTAAGCAGAGATCGCCTCTGAGTAGGCGATATGCGACAGAGTATAGCTGGAGTTTTTAAAGGCGGTCAGCGTGGGGCATCTGCTTTAGGCCTGTGATTCTTTTAGTGAGGTATTTCTGAGGCTTTTCCAGTTGTTGCAGATGTCTTGAGAGGTACATACCAAATGGGGCGTTGTATTCTATAATGGGTCTAATGAGGGATGAGTACAGTGGGACAATGACCTCCTTTTTTCTGGATGAAAAGCCCTTCGTGATGAGGTGTGCCACATAGAAGGATTTCCTGACTGTTGTGGCGATGTGGTTATCGAAGGTGAGACCACTGTCCACCTGTGTCCCTAAGTCTCTTATCACACTTTCTGTGTTTATATTGCCACCTATATGGTAATTCATGGATACATGTTTTTTCCCAAAGGGGATAACAATACATTTCTTGGCATTGAGCTTGAGCCCATGGCTCTGGCACCAAGCATCTGTTTCTGTAAGGCCCTTTTGTAGAGTATCCACATCATTTGGGGATTCAGTAATGGCTCCCAGTTTGCAGTCATCTGCAAACTTTGTTAGCCAGAGTCCCTTAGTGTTGACCTGTACTTCAGAGAAGTGGATGCCAAACAAGAGCAGCCCCAGGACTGAACCCTGAGGTACTCCACTTGTCTGGAGCTGGATTTGGAGTCGGCTACTTTTACAGTGTGGGTTCTATCAGTAAGCCATTTAGCAACCCATTGGGTGACATAGGGATTAATACCCAACTTAGTAAGTTTATCTATGATTCCAGAGTGGGGGATGGTGTCAAAGGCCTTGGCAAGGTCTAGATAGGCTGTGTGGACCACCTTACCCTTGTCCGTGGCTCTGGAGACTGATTCAAAGAAGTCAATCAGGTTCAGGAGACAAGATCGGCCCGTCACAAACCCAAACTGGGTGGGGTCCAGTGTTTGAAGGTTGCCAATGTCTTTGTTTATAAGTTCCATGATAATATGCTCCATGGCCTTGCAGATAAGGCTTGTCAGACTGATGGGACGGTAGTTTCCGGTATCCAAGGTGGATCCCTCCTTGTGGATTGGGATAACTGTAGCTCTGCGCCACTCAGTGGACACGAATCCTGAAGTGAGTGTTCCCTTTCTTTCCACTCCACTAACTACCTTGATTATAGCAAGCTCAGATGTTCATAAGCCTAGTACTTATTATACATCAGGAACTTCTTATTGTAATATTTGTTAATGTCTGATGTTAAGTTGTCAGTCTCGCCTTCATTCTTGCTGGATGGGTTCGGAGCCAATCCTCGGCTCCGACTCTGCACTTGCTAAGCTCGAGAGCTAATTTTACCAGCTCGAGGCAACCCTATATCCCATGATGCAAGGCGGAGACTACCCAGATCTCGTTTGCCGCTTCGCTAACGAGGTGCCTTCTTTCACCAGCTGTAGGTAAGTGAATAGTTTTTGAGACTTTTCGTCTACCCCCCTTTAAATTTATATATATATTTGTGTTTTGTTAACCTTAACGACTTACTTTAGCCCTATTCCCGTCAGTGTTCCCTTTTTTTCGAGTAATTTATTCCCTTTCCCTAGCTTAGGCCTTAGGCCTTCCCCTCCCTAAATTTTTTCCTGTCAGGGATTGTTTGTGTATGACTGTGTGTTATCCCTGTTTATTTTAAATTGCTGGATTGAGTGTTTTTGTGTGTGTGTGTTACTATATTGTGTTTCCTCGACACAGTTATGTCGAAGGACACTAAGGTCTCAGGCTTCAAGAAGTGTGACTCGTGCTGTCAGAAGATGTCTCTGACAGACGGTCACACTTCTTGTGTTTATTGCCTGGGACTTTTGCACCTGCAGGACTCTTGTGCTATCTGTCATGCTTTCAGCCCAAGAGTCCTGCAGGAGCGAAAAAATAAGCTGATATTAAGGGGCTTATTAAAGCCCGAGAGCTCCCCGACTAAGTCGGTGCCGGGGAAGCCCTCGAAACCTGTTAAGCCTTCGGCTCAGACTTCCAAGCCGTCGGCTTCGGGTTCATCCTCACCAGAGTCGAGATCGGCTCCAGCCGGAGCCGATCCTTCCACCTTACCAGTCTCAGTATCGGCTCCATCCGGCGCAGATACTGTCAAATCCAGACATTCAGTGTCGGCTCTGGCTGGAGCCGACGTATCTTCGGCTCCGTTGGCTCCATCGATCTCAAAAAAGAGATCTCGATCCCCTTCAGTGGAATCCATACATTTGGCTCCGAGATCACCCTTGCTCTCGGAGCAGAGCCATCGGAGCCGTTCTTCTCGGTCGTCCAGGCTGTCTGATCACGACCTCGAGAGAGTGGTGAGTAGACTATTAAAGTCTCAGGCATTGGCCCAAATACTCCATAGCCCATCTCAAAAGACGGTAGCTATTTCACATCCACCAAACATTCCTCCTTCGACTCTCTTACAGAGCTCGGAGCCGGAGCTCCTCGGAACCGGCACCGTTGTGGCTTCGGAGACGATACCACCCCTTTCGGCTTTGTCGTCCTCTGCTCCGATTTCCTCCTTGAGACTTTCATTGGAGGGATCCGGGTGTCTGGTCTCTCTCGTCGGCTCCAAGGGGGCGAGTGGCATCGGACCCTTGTCCGACCCCGTTCTCCCTCTCGGAGCTTCGGCGTTGGTGAGCTTGGCCCCGACATCTGCCTCGGAGCCTTCCCTCTCGGTGAGGCCTGGGGTTCCTATCTCTTCGGAGCGGGAACTTTCTGGTCTCTCTGACGGGGGAGCCTTCGAGGTGATGAGGAGTGTACTAGCCCCTGGGCTTAGTCAACAGACAGTTCCATCAGCTCCTCCCACTACAGTGCCTGCTGACGTCTCTTCCCACTCTCTTGCTCCCGGACCCAGAGATTCAACGCCTCAGGTTTCCCCATTGGGAATATCTTCCTCTTCCGAGGCTTCTCCTGATCCGTCAGGGGAACCCCGTAAGAGGACATGTAAGAGGAAACATCTAGACTCCCTGAGTCTACTACATCAGATACTGACCTGGATGAGTCGGAGGGATCCCCAAGGTCCTCCTCTGAGGATGTCTCATTTTCAGACATCCTTGAACTCCTTAAGCAGAGGGGGAACTGGCCCTCCCTTAATCCTTCCGAGGACGAGTCAGTATACCTGGAGGCGTTCGGATCTCGACCCTCCACCTCCTGGGTGTCTCCGCCTTTCGACCCTCTTATGGAGGTAGTGGCTCGGAAGGCGTGGATGGCTCCGGATTCGGTGGAACCTATCCCTAGGAGGCCTTCAAAATTTATTACGGCCCCACAAGATAGACAATATTTAACAAGGGGTGTCCCAGTTGATGCCATGGTGGTGGCTGCCGCCACCAAGAAGGAATTAGCTGATCCTTCATTACCTGTCCATCCTCCTAACAAGGATTCTAGGACTATGGACAGGTACGGTAAGCGGATTTTTTTCTTCAGCGACTTTTGCCATGAGATCGCTGAACTACTTATGCCACTTCACCCGCCTTCAAAGAGATGTTCTTAAAGAACTGGGAGAAGTTTTACAGGATCCGTCAGCTGTTGGGTCTCAGGATAAGATTAGCTCACAGCTAGGAATCCTTAACTCCATTGTTAACTCCTCCATGCGGCTCATTTCTTATGCAGCCGATGGAGCGAGTAGGGCCGCAGGCACAGGAGTGGCTTTAAGGCGTCAGTCCTGGATGCGGCTTTGTAATTTTGCAGACCCCTTCAAGGCGTCCTTCACAAACTCCCCCTTTGATGGGTCAACCATGTTCGGACCTCAAGTGAAAGACACTTTGACTAGATGCGAACAAGATGGCAAGACTCTTTCTGCCGTAGGAGTCCGTTTCTCCACCCCTTCAAGACCTTACCCCAAAGGACAGAAGGGAGGGAAAATGTGGTTCCGCAAATCTCAAGGAGTCACGCCTGACACACGAAGTCAGTTTACCCCCAGAGGCAGAGGGGGTAACAATAATAGACGCTGCCCTAGGGGCAGAGGTGGTCCGCAGAATCAGGGTAGCAGAGAGCTTCTTTCTGACAAACCCTTCCAGCATCCCTGAGATGTTGCCCGATTGTCCGCCTTCAGAGGCAGTCGGGGGGAAAATTATCGCTGTACCCAATAGCCTGGCTTTCCCTTTCTCAAGACAAATGGGTACAGTCAGTTATATCTGAGGGTTACAAAATTCCCTTTATTCAAACCTCAATTCAACAAAAGGGAACCCTTCCAGACATTCCACCTGGTCTAAGGGAACTAGCAGTACTAGAAATATCAAAACTGCTAGTAAAAAGAGCCATTCAGCCAGTCCCAGCGGACCGAATAGGATCCGGAATCTACTCAAGGTTCTTTTTAGTTCCAAAAAAGACAGGGGACTGGAGACCAATATTAGATCTGAGCAAACTCAGCAAGTTTGTAAAGAAATCAAGAGTCCGGATGGTCACGCTTTAGTCCATTCTGCTCTTTCTGGGCAAGGACAATTGGATGTGCTCGATAGATCTTCAGGATGCATACTATCACATAAAAATTCACAGACACTCCAGAAGATTTCTCTGCTTTCGGCTGGGGACCTGTCACTTCCAATTCAGAGCCCTGCCCTTTGGACTCGCTACAGCCCCCAGAGTGTTCACCAAATGTATGGCAGTGGTTACGGCTCACCTGAGACGTCAAGGATTCCAGGTGTTTCCATATCTAGACGACTGGCTCCTCACTGCCACCACCAGGCATCAGCTCCTCCAAGCCAGAAATTACACCATTCACACTTGCAGAGGGCTAGGAATTTCTATAAATTTCGAAAAATCTGCCTTGTCGCCTTGTCAATCTATTACTTTTATAGGCGCAAGATTGGACACCGTACAACTTTCAGCAATGTTAACAGACCAAAGGATCTTGGACATTCAAAGACATGTGCAGGTGATTCTTCTCAGCAACAAAATTCAGGCCAGATTTGCTCTGAAGGTATTGGGTCTTATGGCCGCCATAACACTTCTTCCCCTTGCCCGCTTTTACATGCGTCTTCTACAATGGATGCTATTCACCCAATGGTCTTTTCAACAACTTCCCATGTGTCACGAGATCATAGTAACTCCAACTTGCAAAAGGCATCTGACTTGGTGGATATCGTCCCCTCAAATCCATCAAGGCAGACCTTTTGTTCCTGTTGCCCCGGTTGCCACTGTTACATCGGACGCCTCCCTAATCAGGTGGGGGGGGCATTATCAGGGCAGAATGGTCCATGGCACTTGCTCAACCTTTCGAGTACCATCTGCACATAAATGTTCTGGAGATGAGAGCAGTGCTTTTAACGTTGCAAGCCCTCAACGACTCTCTTCCCCTGGGAACTATTGCAGTCCAAACGGACAATATGTCCGTAGTGTGGTATACAAACAAACAGGGCGGAACCAAGTCCTATCCACTGTGTCGAGAGGCTCTCGGACTTTGGCAATGGGCAATCTCCTCTCACCGGTTTCTGATAGCAATGCACATCCCCGGGAAATCCAACATCATAGCGGACAGATTGAGCAGAGCTATTCCATTGCCTCACGAGTGGTCTCTCAAACAGTCAGTGATGGAAGAGATTTTTCAGAAGTGGGGCCTTCCTTGCTGCGACCTCTTCGCTACACCTCAAAACAGCAAATGCCCAGACTTCTTCTCTCTCTTGGTACAGCCATGGCATCTGGACCCTGTTCCAGATCTTCTGACCCACCAGTCGGGTCACCTGCACCAATCCATACCTTCTCTCAACCTCACTGCTTGGTTGCTCCACTTCCATCCTTAGCCAGACTTCCTATGATTTCTAATCCTGTACGGGATATCATAGTAGCTTCCCTAAAGTCTTCTACCAGAAAGATTTACACTAGTAAATGGCGACGTTTCTCTTTCTGGGCAAAAGCTAGGAACATAGACCCCTATACTGCTCCAATTCATTCGGTATTGGACTTCCTAGCTGACATTTTTCATTCAGGATCCTCTTCTTCCACAGTGAAAGTTCAATTGGCAGCCATTTCAAATTTTCATATAGGCTTTTTGGACCACAACATTATGTCACATAAACTTTGCAAGGCATTCCTTCGAGGTATCTTTTATTGAAACCTCCGATTAGAGACCCCCACCACAGTGGGATCTAAATTTAATTTTAACATCCTTGATTCTTCCCCCGTTCGAACCTGCAGCTGCCTGTTCTTTGAAATTGCTTTCTTGGAAGACACTTTTTCTAGTTGCCATTACTTCTGCCAGGAGAGTATCTGAGCTTCATGCTCTCTGCATTCACCCTCCCTATTTAATATTCCACAAAGATAGGGTATCTCTAAGGACTAATCCATCTTTCTTACCAAATGTGGCATCGCAGACGAACCTAAATCAATCCATTGATCTTCCAGTATTTTTCCCGAATTATTCTGATAGAGCGGAACAAAAGTTACATTGTCTTGATGTTCACCGCCAGCTCAGATATTATCTGGACAAGACTAAAATTTTTAGGAAATCTGATCAACTGTTTCTATCCTATGCAGAGAACAGGAAAGGCCTTCCAGTTTCTAAGGTAACTTTATCTAGATGGCTGTCTTCTGTGATCACTTAAATTTATCATCTCAGAGGCAAAGAGTTGATTTCTAACCCAAAAGCCCATTCTACCAGAGCTCTAGCTACATCTACAGTTTTTCAAGCTAGACTTCCAATAGACACTATTTGTGCAGCAGCCACATGGGCCTCTCCTCATACCTTTGTTTCACATTACAAATTAGATTTGGCCTCCAGAGACCGAGCGAATTTTGGTTCCACCGTTCTCAAGAGTCTGTTCCATTGAGCCACCCAGGATAGAGGTGCTAGGGATGCGGTCCCATCCAGCAAGAATGAAGGCGAGATTGACAACTTAACATTTAGAAGTTCTGTACCTACCATAACGTTCCATGTTAGTTGTCTTCTCTCGCCTTCTTTCTTGCGTCCCACCTTCCATCCCCCTAGCCTGGTCAGACCGGGAAGATTATGCATCTTCTATTAAGAGGTTATTCCCTTTTTCTAGCTGTTCAACTTCTAGTGTCACTAGATTATGTTGATCCTTTCTAGAGGGTTATGATGTTATTTAGTATTGTTATTTTTCTTCCTCCTCTTCAGTTGGAAGAAAATATTACTATTTCTTTAGCTACCAAACGAGATCTGGGTAGTCTCCGCCTTGCATCATGGGATATAGGGTTGCCTCGAGCTGGTAAAATTAGCTCTCGAGCTTAGCAAGTGCCGAGTCGGAGCCAAGGATCGGCTCCGAACCCATCCAGCAAGAAAGAAGGCGAGAGAAGACAACTAACATGGAACGTTATGGTAGGTACATAACTTCTAATTATGTACTTCACAGATAAAGATTCTAGTTGTCTATTGATGTACTATGTTCTTCATCTGTAAGTATGTTGTAAGTAATTGCTATGTTAAATTATTAATCGCTATGTAATCCAATGTAACTACTGTCTGTTTATTTTAAGTGTGGAGCTTTTCCCCCTGGGCCTCCACTGAAAATGGACCTACGTCCAGTCGGACACTCCCGGTCAACAAATGTAAATAAATAAATAAATAAATAAAATCTGAACCATTACAAAAGAATATATAAAAATAGATGCTATGTTGTCCTATCTCACCTTCATTCTTGCTGGCTGGGTTCAGAACTGAGCATTGGTTCTGACTCGGCCTAATACTAAAGCTCGAGAGCTTCCACTGGCTCAAGGCTCTATCCTATCCCATCATGCTTAGGGAAGATAACCCAGATCTTGTTTGCCGCTAAACTAGATCGGGTGCTTCTCACTAAGCTCAGGCTAAGTGAAGTACGTTTTTGGATATTCGTTTATTTTGAAGTAATTTGTATATATATTGTTGTGTGTTGCTAACTGACAGTGTTTTTAGGTTTCACTGTGGTGAATTCCAAAGTTTTCTTACTTGTGTTTGTCATGGCTAGCCGTCGCTTTTGCTAGACCTACAACTCCCAGTCCCAACTTTTAAACCTTAAAACTTTAAAACTGTAAAACTTTAATGAACCTGTTTAAGTTAGAGGGTTCGTCTTTCTTTCTCCTTCTGTCCTTCTACCCCTTCCTAAGCAGTTTCATCATTTAAGTTAGAGAAATCTCTTCTGACTAGAGGGCATCGTCATTTTAGTTAGAGACCTATCCTCTAGCCCTTTTCTCTCCACTGCTTGAGTGTTTAAAAAAAAAAAAAAAAGAAAAGTAGAGTAGAAGTTATATAATTACCTTTTTGTCTTAGTGTGGTGTTTGATAGCTTGATGGCTTTTTTCTGGCAGTTTTATCTCTATCTCTACCTCGTTCCTAGGCAGTGTTCTTTGTTGTTACTATGGCCAAGGAAGGCAAAGAAGTGAAACAGTCAGGCTTCAAAAAGTGGGACTCCTGTGCTCGGAAAATGTCCTTAACCGATGGGCACACTAGTTGTGTCTACTGTTTAGGTGCAGTATGCCTCCAAGACTCATATTGTGTCTGTTATGGGTTCAGTTCCAGGGTACTGCAGGAACGTAGAAACAAGCTGATGATTAAGGGATTGCTTCCATTTGCTGAGGCTCTAGAAGGGAACCAGACATCTTCAAAATCATCCCAGTCACCAAAATTGGACAAATCTACTAAAAGAGCTTCTTCTTCAGCTCCTGCTTCTGAGCTGGCTAAAAAGCTATCGAAGGATATGACTTCAGACCAGAAGGCTTTCGGGCCCGAAGACTGCTCCTTGGGTTCCACCAGTTTTGTCAGAACCAACTAGGAGTCATTTACAGAGCCAGTCTTCTCAGTCCCCCAATCATCCATCTGTGGCTGGCAGTATAAAATCCTTGGCCCCATCCTCTTGATCATCCACGAGTCTATTGGATGACGACATGGAGTGGGTGTTCCAGAGTTTGCTTCGGACTCCAGCTCTAGCCAAGCTCCTTTTGAGTCCAGCCGAAAAGGAATTGGAACTGGCTTCTGCCCAGTCTTCTATTCCTCCTCCGACCTGAGTGGTTTCAGAGCCGGAGTGCTTGGATGTGTTTGTGGTGGAACCATCGAGTCTAAGACTCACCCCAGGGTTTTCGGTCCTGACTTTTGCTGTGACCTCTTTGGTACCATCTTCGGTTGAAGGGTCTGGAAGCCGATGCTCCCCTGTTGGGTCCAGGGAGAAGAGCTGGATCAGACCCCTATCGAATCCAAATCTGCCTCTCGAGGGTGAGCTCGGCACCTACATCTGCCTCGGAGCCTACCTCCTTGGTGCGAGAGGAGTTTATTGCCTCTTCAGACCCGGATGCTTCCTCAGACCTGGGTCGTGGTGCCTTTGAGGTGATGAGTGTGCTGTCACCCTCGACGGCTCCACTCTCGGATCTAAGCACTCTTCCCCCAAATGTGCCAGTGTCTGCCTCTGTACCATCTACCATCCATCCCACACAGGCGTAGAGAACCAATGCCTCAGGATGCCCCGATGGGTGAGTCCCTCTCTTCTGACCTCCCCAGAGGATCCCTCCAGGGAGGTCCCTTGGAAGAGAACTTGTAAGAGGAAACATCTAGACTCCCTTGAGGAGCCTGTCACTTCAGATATGGACTTGGATGATTCAGAAGTGTGTGTATATATATATATATATATATATATATATATATATCTATGGGTCTACTTGAAATTACTGAAATCTCAGTAGACTAAAAGTCAAAACACAGAGATGAGAAGCACGAAGTTTCACATTAGCGAAACTTCACATTATCGAACTATGAATGCCCGACACTCCTAACTGAGTGGAACAGGAGATCCTCTCATCTGCACCTTGTAGTGCAATCTCGGAGTTGGTATCTTTAAGTAGCAGGGGATTTGGGGGGGGAGCAAATACATTAACTGGAAAGGTAACTGTCATTTGGCAACTCACTGACTACGATACTTATTTGGAATGTGTCAGTTTGGAGTGTTGGGCATTCATAGTTCGGTAATGTGAAGTTTCGCTAATGTGAAACTTTGTGCTTCTCGTCATGTTCTGACTTTGCTCTACTGAGATTTCGGTAATCTCAAGTAGACCCATATATATGTGTGTGTGTATACTTAAGGACCCTTTTATATTCTTCAACTACAAATTGATGAACATTTTTTTTTTACAGTTAAAACATTTTATTTCTATATGTGTGTAAAAAGGTGATAAAGTCAAATAGTTCCTTAGGCAATGTTTCAAGCATGGTACCTTGTTTTTCTGCTTAAAACTAGCCAAAGTTTTATATTTAGCATTAGAATTAGTCTTAGTCCATTGATTTTTATAAGCCATTGAGCTGTTAATGTTTATCCCACCCCATGTTACCTCAGTTGTTGATTGCTGAATTAAGCGTCTCTTCCAGTTGAAGTATGGCACCTCTAACTGATTATTTAACCAAAATCAGAGGAAAGAGGAGGTGTGACATAACTTTGTTTTCTAGACTAGATTATTCATGTCCCTATTCTCGCTAATCTTGTGCCACAGTGACCATTTTTAGTACTGTTGCTCCTCCTATCATCTGTCCTATCCCTTTGCCCTTGAATCTTAAGGGCTTCTCCCAAGGTAATAAAATCCTCCACAGTAGGACTAGCTGGGCTTTTCCATTTTCTTGTGATTGCCTTCTTGGGAGTTAATAACAGGGTCTACACTAAGCACTCCAATTCCAAAGGAGATAGAGCTAGAAGAAAGAAATCCATTGAGAAGTCCACATTTACTTGAACTAGATCCCTCAGTAAGAGTTCTAGGGCTGCTTGAAAGCCTCTGACCATATTGCACTCCTAGAAGATATGCACGAAGATACCACTTGCCCCATATCGAACTCTCCAGAATGCTGGGTCTCCACCTAGAAATATTTTTGATATCCTGTCTGGGTCATGAAAAAATTTGTACTGGCATTTCCAACACAGGATATTGTACATTCTTGCTTTTGTTGCCACTCAGGGAAACCATGTAATTGTCTTCTTCCAGTAAGAATTAGTTATAGCCCTATTCAGTGCCCCACCCATCTCACCTTTTCTGTTCGCATTAGATCTTCCTTCATAAATTGCATTCCTCCAACAGCTCCTCCAGTCAATCTACTGGGCTTACATTATCTGACCATGATGATATATCAGTTTATTGTTGTTGGTTTGTTAATATCCAGTTGGATAGTTGCATTTCCCTCTGTAGTCCGTCATATAACCATATTCTGTCAGGAAGGACTGAATATTTAGCCATTGCAACTTCCCATGTCATAATTTCCGTATTCACCTCCAATTGATGCCAGTACCTAATTTCAGAAGTCTCTTTTGCCAAGTACCATCCCACTGTTCACTGCTGACATCCATGTTTAGTCTATCTATCAGAAGTAGACTGTTTATCTGGGTCTTTAAACTTTTGTGGTAAATCTTGCATTATGTATGAATTAAATTCTTTGTTGGTTGCACTCCACATCAGTTCTAACAAAATCTTGATTTCCTGCATTGCTGTCTTTCTCTATCACCATTTCTTTCCATCTAACATTGTAGCTTCTAGATTGACATCTGGGTATGAATGTTATTTGCATAGCTTGTATATGATTCTTCAAATCTGTCACTTCTAATCCTCCCATCTGTTTCAGGAGCTTCATTCTCACCCCCACTATCCTTGACTTTTGGCCTTGCCATAGAAAATCCTTTATCTCTCAGTCTTATTAATTCCTCTGTCCTCCATTGACCAAAAGAATGCATGTGAGTAACAGAAGATATGTGAAATCACGTCAGTGGAAAATGTGAATGCACTAGTCAAGCTCAAGGTTCGGACATTTCCATCCTTGCAAGTTGGCTACAGGCCTTCTGGCTGGATTCTGTCTAAAGTATTTTAGATGATTCCTTTAATCTTTAGCCGGCTGTATAACTAAATAGGTTATCTCAGTTGCTTTCCACATACCTGGGCAGGCATTATATAAAACTTCTCTTTCTATAATATTTATATTCAATGCCTGTGTTTTTTATATATTTACCTTCTAGCTTGAGACAGCATTATATTCCTGTAATATGGCCTATAGAAAGGAATATCCTGTTTCAGGTGAGCCATAGATAATGAGATATCATCCGCAAATAGAGTTATTTTTGATTCCAATCCCCCCAAGAATAACCACATATCAGAGAGGACCTGACCCATTCCTCCAAAAGTTCTATGCATATGGAAAATAGGGCTGGGGAATGGGGACAACCCTGTCTAGTCCCAAGTGTAATTGAGGACTCTTCATTAAAATTGCACATACCTTAACTGTAGCCTTGGAACTCTTGTTTATCTGCTTTAACAGTTCTATCCCTTCTTCTGAAAAAGTATGTCCCTCATCGCCAAAAAGAAATATTCCCACTTTACTCTGTCAAAGGCTTTCTTGGTATCAAGACTCCGCAAACCCACCTGTTTACCATGTTGAGGTACATAATTCAATAATCATCAGAGTTCTTGTTAAATTTTCCATTCCATGGTGCGTCTGCCCTCCACAAGCCACGTTTTATCAAGGTTAATTATACTGGGGAGTACCTGTTTTAATCTAGTTGCTTATATAACCAGAAATAATTTATAGCCATGGTTTAGGACCAAAATACATTGTTAAGATGAAGGCTGCTTGGGTCCTTTTTCTACTTCTGCTGCTGTAATAACTGCTGTTCTCCAAGTGCCCGGGACCACTCAGTTATGAAGAATTGAGTTAAATAGTTCCTTCCATACGGGTTTAATGTTTTCTGCTTTTAGTTTCCAAACTTCATTTGGTAGCCCATCACTCCTAGGATAATTAATTGACATTTTCCCTGGGACATCTATTATTTCCTGTTCTGTTATGTCTCATCAGTTTACAGGTGTCCTGGGTTGATATCGTTGGCATGAAATTTGTTTCTGAAAGTTCTCATACCTTCTCATATTGACACCCCTCCCCACCACCAGACTGGCCAATAGCATAGAGGTGGGCGTAGTCATTTTTAAATTCCATTAGTATGTCCTGAGTTTGGGTTACTTTGGTGTCATACTAGAGATCCCACATCTGGTAAATAGCTCTGTCATGTTCCTGTATTCTTAATTTCATTGCCAGTACTTAAACATTTGCTGGGGAGTTTGAGGTATATACCCCTTGTATTGCATTCCTTTTCATCAGTATTCTGTTATCTTCCATACCCTGTATTTGTTGTAACAGGCCCGTTTCCTAGTCTGCTCATCCTCTGTGCCTTGGTTACCTTTTAGTTGTAGCTCACATAACTCCCCAATAACTGGGTCCTCTGTTGCCTTTCTTGCAGTGTCTTCTGCTTCTGTTTAATGTGCATCTCATTCCACACTTCAGCCTTGAAGCAGTGCCATCCATTTACTGTGGAGGTTTCATAATGGGTCATTCTGTTCTGAATAACTGAGCCTATCTCAGTTCCAAAACTGTTTTTTTTTTCCAGTTTAAATGTTGAAAATCTGCAGAGTTTTAGATTTTGGCCCCTGTCCTCCCATTTAAGTGAAACTTGCAAAAGGGCATGATCTGAAAGGACTAGTGGACCTGTTTTTACTTGCTCCAGTGCATGTACCCCCTCTGTTGATATTTGTCCCATATCAATTCTTGACCAGGAGTCATGTCTGTTTGACTAATAGGTGTATCCTCCATCTCTCCTATCACTTGTTTTCATTTTCCAAATATCCACTAACTCTAGCAGTTGAAGTTAGTTTCTGGTTAAGCACTTCACTTAAGTAGCTGTTCTGTTCCTGTCTCCTATCATTAAGAGAATCCCTCCTCCTGGAAGGACTATAATGTTAGTTATGATTCATTTCACCTCTCTGAAGGTAGCTGCTGGAGAGATATATATTTTGCATATTGTATACACCTGTCCCTGCATCACACACTTAATATCTGCAAGCCTGCCTTTGGGACCCTAGATTTGACGCATTATTTGCCAAGTCAGTTGTTTAGCAACAAATGCTGCTATTCCTCATCTTCTCAGACCATCGTATTCTAAGTTGGCAACTAATCTGTACCTTTTTCTCTGAAGTTTTTTCAATTAAAGCTACCACATCTGTTATTTCTTTAACTAGACTGAGTATTCATTCTTGTTTCATCAGGTTCAACAGGCCATTGTCATTCCAGCTTAATATCGTACACTGTCCCATTTACCCAGTTGTTAGTTTTCCCTCTTTTTTTATCCTTGTTACATCTTTCGGAAGTTATGTCTTCCTCCCTGTACGTATGTCCCCTTGGGATACATGCTAGAAAGTAAGGACATAAGTTCCCTGGATAAAAAGCTTTGAACACCAGCAGATATCAGCAAGCATATGAAAACAATGGTTTATTTCGGGGGTCACTACTGTTCCACTTTTCCAAGAAGTTTGGTCTCTCACGCACAGTTTAATTCGATCCAACAGCATATATATATATATATATATATATATATATATATATATATATATATATATATATATATATGTGTGTGTGTGTGTGTGTACACATATATATATATATATATATATATATATATATATACTTGCATATATCTTTTGATGTATTAATAGAAGTCAGTAATACTAAAAATGCATGGGCTGTGTTTGCCCAAAATAGGCCCCACGTTTCTAGTCCTGGACAGTTTCATATACCTAACTCCATTTCCAGTCCTTAATTGCTCATTGCATCCTCCCTCGTCAGCTGAAGTGTTCCACTCAGCTTGTGTACAATGTCCAATACTTCTTTCCTAGAAAAACTCCTGGGTTTGTGAGTTAACAGTTTAACAGAGCAATCCCCCATCTATTTAGGTAAATCATGTAAAATCACACTAATTGGACCACTCAATATGTACCACTCTGGTACCTTATATTAATTCATTCGGATTCACATCACATGGGAGCCCTTAGACGATGGAGGCCAAGCATTGTTGCTGCTGTGCAAACTGTGCCCTCTTCTTCAAGTTCTGGCATTTCCTGAAGACCGCGAATAACCTCCGTTGCATGTAAATTAGAATGATACACTTGTTTCCTTCAAGACGTACCTTCATGATTGGATGGGCACTTGTAAATTTATTCTGGGCCTGACTTTTTTGCCGTCATGGAAGCAGGAGGTGCAATATGAGGGAGGCTGTTGGCAAGGTGATTATGGTCCTTGGACTGATTTTACTCTATGAACTTATGAATATGATATCAGGTCTGCTTTGTCTAGCAAACCAAAGAATTTGTCATCTTTTTGACCAAAGTAAGTCCCTGAGAATTGGGTTGGATGGATACTGCTGTATTGTTTTGATGGTTCCATGGCAGTATAATGAAGATTTTATGTAACTATCATGGTGTGTCAGTGTTTAATTGTAGCCAAGTACAGAATCACATAAAAGAAGTGGTTCTACTTTTTAAATCCATCCAGAAGGGTAGCCTTCAGGTAGCGAATAATTGAAGTGGCAATGCTGTCAGAGTCATCCCATACAACATCATCTGCATGGTAGGACAGGTAGGATCAACCTGTGAGATTTTGCCTCCTGACATATCAGTGATGTCTCACTTTGTTATACCATTAGAACAATGTGCCTGTCACGCCATAAATACACTTCTGAGTTCTGCAGTTATCACAATACATCTTGGAGTAGGATGGGGGCAGAATTCTGTACTTCAAAAAATGTAGAATGAAATGTCTACTGCTCTTGATAAATAATGGATAAAAGGATCTGAAAAGATTTTTTGAACAATTGTATTAATATTATTGATTTGCACTTGACTTCCTATACGTTAATTACACTGACAAAAGAAAAGTCTATCATATTTCTGCACTATGCATATAATTTCCATCATAACTGTAGTCTACTCTTGTACATTACGATACACTTGTATACATGTCTGTTGCTACTAAACTACATATTTTACTAATCTGTTAGTTTGTATGTTTTATTTCCAAAAGCGCAACCTATTTTTAGAAATGTACTTCCTCCCTTTTGTAAGATCCAGGCTGTAGGTATTTTATTCCTTAGAGTATTCATTTCTTCACTTACAGCTATTTTAATCATGATTTCCACTTTCATATAATTGCTTAAGCTGTTAATAACGGTAAATTTAGTAAGGCCTTACTACGTCTCGTCAATAATAAACCTAAACACTATGTCGGTAGCATCATCTCCTTAGTTAATATTTGTTCCCCAAAAATATTCTAGTCATTCTGTACAGAGTTTTTAAATTCAGTTAATGTCACATGTTCCCTAAAGATTTGTTACTTATTTGTGTTGATATTCCCTTCACATCTGTAATATCTTTTCTTTGCTTGAGAGAAAATCCTTGGTAATCTACTTGAAATGTAGAAGTACCTTAGTGAACATTTCCTTGCAAAAATGTTAAATCTTCTGGACTTTGTACCATGCGTAGAGACGGCACATAGTTCCTTCCATTGTCTCTCATAATTTGTAATTCCAGTCTTTTCTAATCTCATTTGATTGATCGTTATAGTTATTCTGCAGTACTTAACATGCCTTATTATTATTCCTTTATCAGTAACATTGTTTCTTCTTGGTTTCATTAGAAGCTCTTAACAGAGAAGATTTTTTACACAATTTTCCTCACAAATTCTCCTTTTCTTTCTCTGTATGTCTGCATTCCAAAAACAGTCCCTGATAGAGAAGGCAGTGCCTGATCTGCACTTCAAATATCTGTGTAGCTCCCCCTGCCCTTACTTTTCCTAGATTCTTATTTTCTCTCAGTGGCATGGTTCTTTTATTAGCTTTTGCCAATTGCTTCCTCTTACTTCTTGCCTGTTTTTCTATTTTTAGTTATATCTATTCCTATAGGCAGAGTCTCCTTTCTCCACTCCCTCACTGGTTTTGTCATTATAATGTTGTCTGCCAATTTATAAGTATAATATTGTGTGTTATTGTTTGTATTCTCATTAAGCGCTTGCTTCCAAAACTCTCATCTCTCTGCATCCCTCCTACTTGCACCTTCTCCAAGAGCTTGCCTCCAGAACCTTAATTTCTGTGCATGCCTTCTCCTAACTTGCTCCACCATCATGTTTCACATTAATATGTATCCCTTCTCCCTGAGTTATATATGCAGGTGTGCGTTGCAAAGCTTTAAAGTATTCCTTCAGGTCAGGTAGTTGAAAAACCATACAGATTTATAGGAAGAATCAACTTATCCCACTTTAGTCTTGCACTCTTTTCTTTTAAATAAATTATTTTGAGTCTTTATTGGTTGTCACCCACAACTTTTCCTCTTCTGATAAGTGTATGCCTGGCTTATGTACAGAACCAAAGGAAGAAAACACATTTTCAGTACCTGTATCTTACTGTCCATGTCCATTAGTTTCCATTGTCTTATTTTTTCTGTAGGTTCATAGATAAGTACTTGGCTAGTTGCCCTTGCAGGCCATTTTAAGCTTAGCTAACTACCAATTTTGAGCTCAGAAAAACCTGTACCCTTTGGTTATAGCTTGGCCTTACCCATCCTATGGTCAGTAATTATATATTACCTCTTATGAGAGTAACTGGAATCATACCATAGATAATTTGAGGGGACGCATGCTTGGAATAAAGCATTTGGGAGCTGCGTCTGTCCATTAGTAGTACAAGTGCCAGTTCTGGGGTACATTTCTGTTCCCCATCCATAGATCTAAGTTGCACTTGAATATCGACGGAGATGAACTGTGTTTTATGTTAATGGATACTGTGTTTCAGAGCAGTGGTATCTGTTCTGTTGATATTACAGAAGAGGTTTTGATCCCTAGACTGACTGTTTCTGTTGCCATTTGACTTGCTGATGTGCAGTAAATCCATCAGGAATAGGTCAGAGCTTGCCTTGTATGCCTTACACAGGTCACTTCATAGTCTGTAGGATACCAAGTATAGTGACAGGGTTTTGAGTCGGTCCATGTAGTGACTATTGTTTAGGTCTTGTGTACTTTTAATAAGGTATCTCTGTGGTTGTTCCAGTTGTTGTGTATATTTGGACAGACACGTGCCAAAGGGGGGCATATTATATTCAGTGATTGGCCTAATGAGGGCTGAGTTAAGGGGGCAGTGGCATCTCAAGATCTAGACAGTCCCTTTGTTTATTAGCTCTGCAGCATTGTAGGACTTTGTTAAAACGGTGGACACATGTTAGTCAAAACGTAGATCACTGTCCACTCCAAATCCTAAACAACTGGGTCAGCTCTTAAGGATGTATTGTCATTGTGGTAGTTCCCTTGGGTAGATGACTTCCCAAAGGATACAGTAATGCATTTTTTGGAATTTAGATGTAGTCCATGATTTTGGCACCAGTTATTTGTTTGGGACAAACCTTCCTGCAGAGTGGTTAAATCACTTGGGGATTCAAACTTAGTCAACCAGAGCCCTTTGGTATTATTGGCTTTTACTTCAGAAAAGTAGATGCCAAACAGGAGAGGTCCCAGCACAGAACCCTTGGAGACTCCACTGGTGACTGGTCTTTGTACTAGGTTTGCTGCCCTTGTGGGCCATTTTAAGACTAGCCAGTTTCCGTTTTTGTGATCAAAATAAATTATCTGTGGGGGTATCTTCCCCTATTTTGATTATATGCATCCTGTCAGTGAGCCACTTGGCAATCCAGTGGGTGACATAGGGGTTTACTTCCACTTTATTTAGTTTTTCTATTATGCCTAAGTGGGGAATTGTGTCAAAAGCTTTTTGCCAGGATGAGGTATGCAGTGTGTACAGTTTTTACCTTCATCCATTGCTTTGGTGACAGTTTCAAAAAAATCCACCAGGTTGACTAAGCACAACCAGCCCTTAACAAGTCCAAACTAAGAAGAGTCCAGTGTTGTGAGGTTCTCTATGTCCTGATTGCTTAGTTCCATGATCAGTCTTTCTATGGCTTTGCATATGAGGCTGGTCAGACTTAGGTCTGTAATTGCCTGGGTCTGTGGGAGGTCTTCCCTTATGCATGGAAATGACTGTAGCTGTTCTCCATTCACTTGGTACAAAACCTGTATGGATGTAGAGTGTGAACAGTGTTTTTAGGGGTGTGGGTAAGTCATGTTTCATCCTGTTTAAGATGCCTCCAGGGATATTGCCAGGACCCATTGTTGGAGTGATGTTCTTCATCTCACATTGCTGCAGTCCTGACACTTGTAGTCCGCGCCGCTGTCCCCGTCCCGAATACCAGCAAGAAAGTAGCTCGCGGCGGTCAAGGTCTAGTCAGAGACAGGAGGGTATGTACAAATCAAATCGCGCGATCATTCTCAGTCTTTTTGGGGTTTCGGTCATGGTCCAGTTTAAGTGAAGTTTTTAAGTTGCAGATTTTCGTTTTTCTTTTTCTTTTGTTTCGTCGTCAGACCGAATTGGTTGTTGGCTGGCTGGGGAATTTTTTTTGTTTTTTTGTTTTCAGTATTTTACCGATGTCAGAAAAGTGAATAACTGTATTTCTTGTATTTCTTGAGACCTCATATAGGGATTACCATACCTGTGTATACCTTGCTTAGGGCCTGAGACGACGTTGTTTGTTGGTGGCTTGTGCTGTACTAGATTTAACAAGGGCAGAAGAGAAGATTAGATTATTTGAGTAGTTTTTGGTTTGGGAAGCGCGGTGTAAAATGCCGGGCAGACCAGAAACTGTTTCACAGGGCCTAAAGGTGTTAAGGCTTCTGTTGTTAAAAAAAATCCTGTTCTCCAGATAAAGAGAAAAGGGCTTTGGATAGATGGGGGAGAAAGTGTATATACTTTCCCCACTTTGGCCATGAGAGCTTTGAATTGCACATGTCACATGTTGAAATACCAAAATTATCTCCTTCTTTCACAATTAAAGTCTAGGAAGGATGTGGAGTG
The DNA here is from genome assembly GCF_019279795.1 of Protopterus annectens. Classification (NCBI taxonomy): domain Eukaryota; kingdom Metazoa; phylum Chordata; order Ceratodontiformes; family Protopteridae; genus Protopterus; species Protopterus annectens. Next base: position 848,854,956 of record NC_056726.1, on the reverse strand, counting down.
AAAATATGCAGTGTAAAGTTTTAGTTTTTTTTCTTCATGGTTCTGGAACAGGTGGGTGCAATGTGGTTTTGATGCTGTGCAGGCCTCTTGGTGTGGCTGCCACTGGTTGGGTTCTTTCGGTTCTTATGAGCAGCGCCTGGCTGAGGGATCAGAATTTAGCTGAGCATGTGAAATTAAGGATTTTAGATGATCTGATGTGTTGTTTGGTTGTTTGTTCGCCTCTAGAAGCAGTAAAAAAAAAAAGAGGAGGATAAGTATAAGTGTAGACTGTTAAAGATTTTGCAGGTTCAGAAGTTTGTAGAAATTTAGAATTGGCCTACCAAACCAAGGGGTGGATATATCCTCCCAAGTCTGAGGGGGGTCTAGGGGTGGGTGAGAGAGGCTCCAATTTTAGGCTCAAGGAGGAAGTTCTAGGTCACAGTCTTCTGGTGAGGTCAGGTGAGGGCAGGGGTCAGTCCAGGCAACAACCCTAAACAATGCCCTGCACCTGTCAGAATTCTCGCTGCCTGTCTGGCACCCTGGCAGCACCTTTGGCAGGAAGGGAAGAAGGTTTCAAAGATTCACTGGAGTGGGATATCCCACATCATCACAGGTTTGTTACAGGTTTTCCCTCCTTTCAGGTTCTTTTTTCCATTCAATTGCTTGCTCCCTATCAACAAAAGACAAGAGGTTCTAAAGCTCAAAGAAAAGACCAAGCAAATTTCTCTGTTGTGCGGCCAAGGGGCGGTTCCTGTGCCAGAAAGGGGCCTAAAGGCCTTTCTTTTTCTGTGTTCCTAGTACCAAAAAGGGGAACGGGGAACACGTGAATTTTCAATTTTGATCTCCAAGTTCCTCAACAACATTCCCAAGTTCAAAATGTTCAAGCGTTACAACAGCTTTTACTTTGGATCTGTCAAAATCACAAGGAATGTCCTTTTTGGATCGGAAGCTTATTTTCATGTGTTGTTCAATCTAATTGCGTTTCAGTATATCTGCTGAGCTGGGGCTTGAATTCTCATTATCAGTTCTGCGCTCCTCTTTGGCTATCTTACTGCTTCAATCTTTCAGCACAAAGGTTCTGGTGATCAGTGCCAGTTTCTTCAGGCTAAAAGGAATACAAATCTATCCTTATTTGATGGCTCTGGATTCTGGCTCAACGTGCTTCAGCGTGCTTCTGTGATGATAAATATGTGTGAGCAGTGCCTAAAATGCGTAAGAAAGTCTCCTGAACGTACCTGTGCAAGACTCCAAAGACTCTCAACTACATGAACTTCTGACCTGTGAACTGAACCAGACACCAGACAATCTTTTTTAACTTTCTCATCAAACATCAATCTTTCTCTCATCAGCATCCAACTATCTCTAAGGACAGCGGACTGACTGTCACAGTCCTTGATCTTTGTATTCTGGTTTGCATCAATGCCACTTCTATATGCAAAAGATATGATGGTATCATAAAAGAGTATGGACATGTCATTCAGGACAATACAACACTGCCATTCAATGGATACACACACTCTCAAAAATGCAACCTGTTCAAGGGACAGGAATTTTTTTTTTTTAAGGGGACTCCCCTCTGTGACTCCGCCAGAACAAGAGGGGCCTGTGGCCAGGATGAAGAAGCCACAGCAAGACACTTGCAGACACCAGGATGCAGGATCTAAGATGAGGAGTGGAGTGGCACAGCAAGTACATTGGCCTGCCAGACTTTCATATCTACATGACTGCATTGTTGGCTTTCAAGGATTTAGTTTGCATTACTGGCTTTCAAGTTCATACAGACAACAAGGAAGACACTATCCAGGCAAACTGCTCAATCCAACAACATCAACAACCATTATGCAACACATCAACAATTTCTTGGGAGCAAGGAACAGCTTTAGCCTGAATCTTGCGGGTTTCGCCAGGAGCACTGAACTCCTTCTGAGATGAGTTAAGAAGGCAGGAAGGTGATCCAGATGAGCCAAGACATGGAAACTGGATCTGTGATTCAGACAAATTCAGTGTTCATCATGACTCCAACAATAGATTCGAACGCTTCTCCACACAACCACTGTCTGCAGGAATTGCACACGCTTTAAGGTTCAATCACACAGGCTGGAAAGTTGCCGTCCCTCTTTCAAAGGGCTCCTCTTCTATTTCTTTCAGTAAATTCCTTCTCTTTCCACAAAGGTACTCCACCTGGATATGCCTTCACCACCACCTATGAAGGTACTCCAGGATTGCCCAGGATGATTTTAATAGCTCCATTGCTGAGTCTGCAGGTAAAGAAGCATTGGCTCAGAGTCATTTGATTCCACACCCATGGTCTCAGATTCCCAGCATCCCTGTCATGTTTCACAATCTTTCCTTCACAAGGCCAGCATGTCTTCATCATTTTAGCAAACCAGCTGTCTCAGCAAGACCTAATGAAAAGGAATGTGTCTATTTTTAAGACAGCCTAGATTTTGGAAGCCAGAAAGAGGAAAACAGATATGGATTTTATTAAGTGCTAGATGAAGATGAATGTATCTTGTAAATTTGCAAAGAATTATTCATTTTCTGTTACTGACAAATTTGAGTGTTTGTCTTCAACCTTCCATTGTTCTTCAACAAAGCAATTTCTTACTCTTCCATTTTTGAGAATCATTGTTTTCTCTCCCTTTGTCAAAGCAATTTAGAGACATTGTTTTTATAGCATCCTTGCTGCTTCTTTCTTCTTCTTTCAAAATAAGAATATTTTGTCAATTGAACTACTTACAACCTTTTGCTCCTGCCCAGCTTACTAAACTGAAAAATATTGTTTTTTTGCACTGTTTTGGTACAGCATGACCTCTGCAAGAAGGGTGTCTGCTTTTTTGTCTTTTTTGATGGTGCTTGAGCTCTTCCAGAAGGGTTTCTTCCTTGGTATCTTTTGCAGGCTCTGATTTTTTTCATTTTTTCTTGGTTTTCAGGTGTGCTTTTTAAATTTTATTCCCAAATGCTCCTTTATTGTGGCTTTGTGGTTAAAAGGAAACAGAAGATTTGACTTATTTTAGATGTTGCATAAGTTTTTTTTATTTTTTGCATTTTAAGGATGTAGGCAGAGCACAAGCAAAATTATTTCTTAAGGACTAAGAGTTTTTTAAAGTCTCCTCAGTTTAAACTATTGCTTGTTTTTGTTTTTGGGAGTCTCATGTTTCCCCACACAGGCAAGGTGAGATTCCAGCCAGCTATTCTTGGGCTCATTTCAACTAGGGCTTTCGCCACAGAACAGCATTTCTAAGGGGGTGATTACTCCCATATTTTGAGGCAGTAGCTGGCCTTCTAACAGCATTTTGTGGGGGACCCTGCTTCCTCTCTACTCTAAATCTAGGGCTGGTTTTGCATATGCTATTTTAGCATTACCTCCTTCCTCTCTGCCTACCTTCTGATTTGGGTATCCCCTTTGCTTTTTATTGGATTCTACCCAAGTGTCAGGACTGCTATTGTGAGATGAAGAACATAGTACGACTTTGTATATATTGTACATATATTTGGTACAGGGTGTTTGGTGTGTTGTGTTTTTGGTTTGGCCTTATCTTTTTTTAGGGTCTTTCATCGCAATGTGGATCTTCGAACATCTACATTTATGGTAGGTACAAAACTGTACTTTTTAGCATTCTTAAGACTTGGTCTTGTGTAAAAGCTGGAAGCTAGCCAATTTTAGGTATATCTTGAGGGACAGATAGAGAGGAGAGAGAGAGGTGAAGTTAGAGCTAAATTTATCAGCCAGTAGGTTCACTATATCTTCAATCTCAGTGTAGGTGCCATCATTGACAATCAGCTCAGCACATTGCTGCATTGTACTTTTAAGATTACGAACATAACTGATAAATGCCTTGTGATTGTCTTTGGGTTGGGTAGCTGTTTTAGCCTCAAAATTGGCTTTGGTGAATTTTAATAAGCTCCTGAGTTGTTTATTTCAGTGATAAGGGCTCTAACATTATGGGAATTACTGTTCATTTGGTCAAATTATTTTCCTTTTATTTTAAAGCTTGTTGATATTATGGTTCCACCATGTCAGATTGTTTCTGTGGTTTGCTCAGCATCCCGGATCAATAAAGGCAATCCTCCTTGTCTAGTGGGTACCACCAATAATTCCACGTTGTGATACAGAGAATGATTCAAAACGGATTCGACCTCAAAAAATTCAAAGCTTTATTATGTAAAATTAACTTCGGATTTAGCGCTTTCGTCTCCTCACTGGAGACCTCTTCAGAATCAAATTAGTAGCCACTGACATCACATATTTATACAGTGCTAATCACAGTTAATTACCTTCAATAAAACAATTTCCATAAATGCAGTCAATTATCTTAAAGAAATCTCTTGTGTTAAAAAATCTGCTATGAAATAACTATGAATGCATTCCAAAAGAGCAAAATATATATATATGTAATACAAACTGTGCATGTGAATATATATACAAATGTATGACAAAAAATATATATATTTGTATGTGTCAAAACGTCAAAAAATCACATAATCAAAAAAATTGATTGTGTGATTTTTTGACATTTTGACATATACAAATATATATATTTTTTGTCATACATTTGTATTTGTATATATATTCACATGCACAGTTTGTATTACATATATATATATATATATATATTTTGCTCTTTAGGAATGCATTCATAGTTATTCCGTAACAGATTTTTTAACATAAGAGATTTCTTTAAGATAATTGACTGCATTTATGGAAATTGTTTTATTGAAGGTAATTAACTGTGATTAGCACTGTATAAATATGTGATGTTAGTGGTTACTAATTTGATTCTGAAGAGGTCTCCAGTGAGGAGACGAAAGCGCTAAATCCAAAGTTAATTTTACATAATAAAGCTTTGAATGTTTTGAGGTCGAGTCCGTTTTGAATCATTCTCTGTATCACAACGTGGAATTATTGGTGGTACTCACTAGACAAGGAGGATTGCCTTTATTGATCCTGGAAGCTGAGTTGCAATTGGTCTAATTACTTTTCTACACTTCTTTTTGTTTCTGTGGTTTGTCCAACACTTGCTCCTATAGAGTACTGCTGCATCTGTGCAACTGTTTACATACTGGTACAGTGTGGTGTTATATGTTTTTGTGTATTCAGTGGAGTTAACTGGAATTGGTGGGGATTTGAAGCTTGACAATGTATCACTTAAGAGTAGGTGGTTTGTCTTAAAGAACTTTGTAAATGTACCTTTGGTGGAAGGAGTCTCTGGTTTCAGTTTTATTTTGAAGGAGACTGTTTTATTGCCAGACATAACAGATGATGAAGATGTGCAAGATGCTCTCATACTAGTAAAGACAACATCCAAGATGGTACTCCCCCTTGTGAGAACTCTAATTGTTCCATGGCATTTGTACTGACAAAGTCGAGGAATATCTGTGCTTGTCTAGGTTTCCTAGTCTGTAGTTGGGTAGTTTAGATCACCTTAGAAAATGGTATTGAGTTTAATACTGAGTGGTTAAGGTTATTGTAGATAGATGTTGTGGTTTTGTTGCGTTATAGAAGGAGTTCTATAGCTAGCTAATATGTGGTACGGGACCTTTCTGTTGCCTGTTTGGACATAAAGAAGTTGTAGTATATCACTCTGCTTTACCAGCCTTGATGTGAGTTTCTTCTGGATGTAGATTTTTTTAAACTTTTTTACATTATCACTTGTGATATAGGGCAAACTTACATTTATGTAAAATTAATGAAACCTTATTAACAAGTTCACATTTACAAGCATTATATATCACATATAATCTTCTATGTAATACATTCAATCCAACATTACATAAATTGTTCAGTTCCTCTCTTCTCTTAAATCTCATTCCTCCTACAAGACATTTTTTGCATGTATTCTTCACCAATTTAAATTTTTTTCTATGTAATTTACTCCCACCTTTTCCAAAGATCCCACTTACTGTTCTTTTATGTCTGTTGCAGTTTTCACTACTTCAAGTATGGTTGATTTAGACTTTGATTTCCATTTTGTAGTAACTGGTTTTTGGGCAGCCACTAGTATTGAATTTAACAATTCCAGCTCAGAAAAATTATTTCCTTAGTTACACTTATAGGTTGATACTCAACAACAATTATTAAAATGTTGCACTGTCTCAGACAGGATGTGTTGCTCTGTTCCAAAGTATAGGATCAAGAGCAAAGACAGTAAGTGCATGTTTAACTGCCTGGTAATCATGCAATAAATGGATATGTGGCCAATAGTATATATATATATATATATATATATATATATATATATATATATATATATATTATACATAAAAAATATACTGCATCCTCAACAAAAACACAAAGAATAAAAAAAAACTGCAACCTTCAATATTCACTTCACTGGAGAACATGGGAAAAGAAAAATTTATCCCACATCATGAGAAGGACAAAATAGAGGTTGGAAAGTCCATCCATCCATCCAGCCACAGCCCCTTTTTTTCCTGTTTTTGTACATGGGGACAGGGTGATACTTTAACAGTGACAATCATCTAGAGTCAAGGTTTACACCACTGGTGCTACATGCCTTTGAAATGTAGTAAGAAATCAGTGCACCTGGAGAAACCCACTCAAACACAGGAACTTGTTGCTGTGAGGTGACAAAAGGCAAACATCTCAGGATTAATTACTGATGCCTATACTCTACCTATGAATAACAGTGAATCACTAATGATAACAGAAAATGGTTCATAGGTTCCTACCCAATACTCCTTACAGAGTGCTCTGTGTGGAAGTTTTAAAGTCTGCCAAATGATTACATTTCAAAAATATTTGTTTCCAGGTACCTCTTTCTTCTCCATTACACCTCAAACATTTGACAGCTACTGAGGAAAATACTCTGGAGTCTGCTTGAGGTATAAAAGTACCTATACAAACACTTCCAAGCAAGCATCCTAAATCTTCTAGACTTTGTTGCTTATTTGGGAACCATACATGTATCTTCCCATTGTTTCTTTGTGAATTGCTTATCTAATCTGTCTTCCCAATCTTTTCTCCTCTGATTGATTCCTCTAGTTATCGTGCAGTGTTTTATATGCCCTACTAGTTATAGGGTCATAGGTACATACTAAGCCAACAGCCACCAGGGCCTTGATAAGCTTAGCCACGCAACCCAACCCAGTCGTGTCCCCTGGTAATGTGCATCTTAATTGGAGGGATATGTTAGTTAGGATGTTGCTAAAATGTTCTATGTGAGGATGGTATGTTAGTTAGGGAATGTTTACTTTTGGCCTCAGTCGAGAGACATAAGAACTAGCACAGGAATGATTTTGCAATTTCCCATCCAAGGATCAAGGTTACATTGAATAGAATAGAATTAGGAATGGAATCTGCTTCTCGTGGATGGAGAGCCTATTCCAGAGCATAGATATCTTTTGAGTCACATACTGTATATGTCTCATCAACATGTTCTGTTTATGTTGCAAGCAAAGTTCAAATCCCTGGATCTAGTGTTTCTGGTGCATATGTTGCATATGCCTAGTCAGGTACATGCCGAAGGGAGCATTATACTCGATGGGTCAATAAGGGATGAGTACAGTGGTACTATAACTTCCTTGGACCAGGATGTCGTACCCTTACTTATAAGTTGGGCAACATAGAATTACTTTTTTTTTTACTACCTTGGCTACGCGGTGTCTATATTACCTGATTGAATGATTACAATAGCAAATGCTCTAAAGATCGAAAATGCAACACATTGAAACCATTATTGTGGGGGGCTGTGCCCCTCACACCCCCTGCTAAATATATATACCAACTCTGAGATCACATTACGGTGATGAAAGGGCAAGTATTCCATTCTTCACTGTAGCTCGAGCCCACAAAAATCACATCGGTGTGCTGCATTTTCGCTCTTTAGAACATTCTCTATTGTGATCATTTGATCATGTAATTATAGACCTGTTACATGTGGTTCAAAGGCAAGATTACTGTCTACATATAGTCCCAGATCTCTAACTACCAGGTGTTATAAATAGAGTAATTTGCTTGGGTAGATGTTTTCCCAAAAGGCACCATTATGCACTTTTGGCACCAGTCATTTGTCTGTGTTAGACTGTCTTGCAGGATGTTAGTGTCATGGGGGAATTTCTGATGGTGCCCAGTTTGCAGTCATCTGTAAACTTGGTGAGCCAAAGCCCCTTGACATTAGCGCTGACTTCTGAGAAGAAGAAGCCAGACAAGAGTGGGCTTATCTGTGAGTCAGCTGACAATCCAGCAAATTATGTAGGGATTTATGCCTAGTTCAGTGAATTTGTCCACAATACCTGAGTGGGGTATTGTGTTGAATGTCTTAGACAGGTCTAGGTAGGCGATATGCATCAATTTCCTTTCATACATTGCCTTAGTTACCTTCTCAAAGAAGTGGGTGGCCACGATGGTGCAGCGGTTAGTGTTGCCACCTCACAGCAAGAGGTTATCTGGTTTGATCCTCTGCTGGGGTACCTTCTGTGCAGAGTCTGCATGTCCTCCCTGTGGTCACGTGGGTTTCCTCCGGGTGCTCCGGTTTCTTCCCACATCCCAAAGATATGCTGTAGGTGGATTGGACACTCCAAATTGGCCCTAGGCATGAGTGCGTGCATGTGTGTGCCTTCTGAGGAAGGTTGGGCACTGGCTGGCAACTCGATACCATAAAACTCCACTGCCAATTATGAGTGGACGGGTGATCCGCTGTGGCAACCCCTAACTGGGAAAAGCCGAAAGAAGAAGACCTTCTCAAAGAAGTCTGTCATGTTAAGTAGTCATAGCTTTCCTTAGACAACACCAAATTGGGTCAGTTTCACTGTCTGTAGGTTGCCAATGGCTTTGTTGATCATTTCCATGATAATCCGTTCCATGAATTTGCATATTAGACTAGTCAGACTAATGGGTCTGTAGTTTCTGGGATCGACTGATGGTCCACTGTTGTGAAGGGAAATAACCATTGCTGTCCTCCATTTGCTTGGTACATAGCCTGTTCTGAGGTTGTAACTGAAAAATGACTCATGGTTCTGATAGATCAAGTTTCACGCTTTTTAGGAGGTAAACTTGGATATTGTTGGGCCCCGTTAAGGGTGTGATTTTAGCATTAGTGAATGCCACTATGAGATGCTCCCTGATGATAGTTGGGGGGGGTAATTATGCTGGTAGGGATTTCACAAGGGGTGAGAGGGGGTAAAGTTTGAGCTGAATTTGTCATCCAGCAGATTTGCTATGTCACTGTGCTCAGTGTAGGTGGTACCATTTACTACTAGTTCAACACACTGTTGCATGTTACTTTTGAAGTTTTGGACATAACTATTAAAGGCCTCTTGGTTATCTTTAGCCAGAGGAAATAGCCTGATCTCGTAATTGGCCTTGTTAGATTTAATTAGTCCGTAGTTTCATGCTTAGTTTTTATTAGTGAGCTTTGGTCATTATGAGAGTTGCTGTTTCTGTCTTTGACAATGACTTTCTCCTTTTGTTATACACCCTGTTAACATTAGGATTCCAGCAGTGTGGTTTATTTTGGGGGTTGTTTTGAGCTTGCTTCTGGTAGGAGAAGTAGCTTCTATGCAGCCATTTACATGACTGTGCAGTGTTTCCGTGAATAATTCTGCACAGGCTGTTGTGAACTCTGTGCAGAACTCTGAATTTTGACAACCTTTCACTTAACATGATGTAATTTGCTTTAGAATATTTGCTAAGTGTAAAAACTTGCTGAGTTTTCTAAGTTAATTTTTATTTCAAATAAGACATCTTTGTGATCCAACCTTACCCTAGTAAGGACGTGACATGGGGATGCAGCACTCTCCCATATTAGCGAAAACAAGGTCCAGTATGTTTGATGATATCCCTTTTTTAACAGCAGCTTCTATTCTAGCTTCAGCTAAAATCCCAACCAGTGCTGGTCTTTCACTTGGGATTCCCCAATCCCTTTTTTCTTTGCCTATACTCTGATATCAATCCCTGATAGGGAAGATAACCTCTAGCCTGCAGTGCAAATGTCTTCTTGGCCTCTTCCCATTCTGTAACTTTTCCCCTCTCTAATTATTTGTTTCCAATACCTGGGTTCCTTTGCCAGCTTCCTCCAGTAAATTCCAGCCACCCCTTGCCTGTTATCCCTATTGACTGAGTCATCTTTCTCCACTCCTACATTGGCTTAAACCCCCCCCTCCCCGAATCATCATCTTTTCCACTTTGAAGTGTAGCTTTCTCCTTTATGTGTAAGAGCATTAACTGTGTATTTCTAAAATATTCCTTCAAATCAGGTAACCCTAAAACCTTCTTGTTGTATTGGAAGGATCAACTTATCCTACTTTACTCTAGCCCTCTTTCCTTGCCCGATAAAGTCTTTCACTATTTAAGTTTCTTTCCACACATCCATAGCTATCATAACAGTGTCCTTTTTAACCCATACTCCTAAGTACTTCATTTTACCATGTCTCAGTAAATGTGGGTATTGCTAAACCAGTTCATGTTGTGGGTACACAGTTTACAGCAGTAGCTTTTGTTTTATCTTCATTAGTTTTAAATCCTGGAAAAAATGGATATGATTAGTCTTTGCCGTCTTTAGGTATTACAGCTACCATCGTTTTTTTTCCAGGATTTTGGTGCTTCCCTTCCTTTTAAAATACTGTTTGGTTCTTTCCCCTCATTTTAAAATATAGATCTTTATCACTTTCTTCCCTCCTAGCTTCTCAACACCCACAGGAATACCATCTAATCCTGGAGGCATTCCTGCATATTGGTCATAGTTCAACATTTTTATCTCCTCTCAGCTGTTAATTGTTGAACCTCATCTACCTCTAACCTTTGCATATTTAAGTATTAAATATTTCCATTTGTGCTTTTTTCTTGATTTCTCCAGTCCTCTATGTTATAAATTATTTTCAGAAAATTTCTAAAATATCTCTAATACCTCTACAGGATATCTGATTATTTTTGTTGTTATAGATAGGCTCCCTAAGTTTGACAACAACCATTTCTACTTTCTGTTGCCTAAGTAGTTGTACCAAAAGTTTTTGTGCTCTTGAATTATTATCAAAAATCAGTTGCTTATTAGCAGTCTTTCCCAACTCATGCATATTATCCAGGCATGCCCTTATTTTCTCTTTAGCACTTTTTATTTGTGCTCTTCTTGTTCTGTGAGATTCCCATTATTCTGTAATTCTTTAACCTTTATCAGCCACTCTAAATAATTCTTATTTCTTAACAGTGCCTTTTTTCTTTCATCGTGACCATATTTTTAAACTTCACTAGCAGTATCATCTTCAGTATTTGCTGTCTTTCCTAATAACTCTTTAATAATTTTGACTATCCAGTCTGTAAATTCTTGTCTTTTAACAGGTAGGTAGGGAGTAACAGGGTCTCATCTTTACTTCATTACCATTAATTTTTATCTTTGTAATTATTGGCACACCAGCTGAACAATTATTGGATGTGTATCAAAGTTTTCTATTTCCTATGAAATATAATTTCTGTTTAGTCTAGCCAACGTTTTGTACCTTGGGGAGTAATATATAAATTATTTCATAGTTCCTCCTACTGAATTTGTCTCTTCCTTATCAACTAATCATATACATTTCTTCAGAAATGTACCTCATTTTGTTATATATTCCTTTCCATCCCCCCACCAGATATATCCTCATTGTTGGAAATCAAATTCCAGTCCCTTACCTATAAGCTGTATTCCCTGCTGAAAGTTGATTATTTCTCAAAAAAAAAAAAAAAAGCTGCATAGTAACACTTTTAGGTGGAATAAAAATATATGCCAGTGTAATCCTCCTCCTCTCTTGCCAGTAGCCACTTTCTACTACAAATCTCCCATTATTATCTTTATATTTTTTCTATCACTATTGGAGCTCCTCTTGCAATTAATGTAAGTACCTCTTTTCCTTTGTCCCATGTATTCCGCTGAATAACCATCCTGAAAACCTTTCTTTAACAAAGTCACATGTTCAGTTCTTTCCAAGTGTGTCTCCTGCAGCATAGCTAGTTTACTCTACATTTTTAATATAGTCCGCTGCTCTTTCTTTTTTGTGTTTATCTGTGAGACCATTGACATTTAAAGACATTACAAAAAGTATCATTGTATTAAAAAGTACTTTTTCGAAACAGTGTAAGAAACTTCTCTGTGTGGAAGATTTTCAATTCCTGTATGTCTAGTTAATCACTACATATTAAAAAGCAGAAAAAAAATCAGAAAATGGTAGTAGAAGTAACAAACTTAAAATGTCCTAAATTAAAAGTTAAAAAACTTATTTTGAAATATTATTAATATTCTACAGAATTATTAACTCTAATAGGTATTCACAAGTAATCCAAGCAGGGTAGGCAGTCTGTTTAGTGGAAATAGACTGTCTACCCTAATTGGATTACTTCTGAATACCTACTAGAGTTAATACTTCTGTATAACATTAATAATATTTCAAAACAAGTTTTTATTTTTTGATTTAGAACATCGTTTGCTACTACTACTACCATTTTCTGAATTTGTTATGCTTTGTAATATATAGTGATTAAATAGACATCAAGGAATTGAAAAACCACCACACAGAGAAGTTTCTTACACTTTTTTTTTTTCGACGCACTATACTTGTATAGTGGGTTGTTTGACACTTAGGGGATACCACAGTGATTACTTGTTTCTTAAAAAGTTATTATTCCTACCTTTTATGTATAACAGCTTTTTTGTTAAATGTCTAGTTCCAGCTTTTGTGTTGCATGCATACACTGTTTGGCAGGTTGATGCTTTATACAGTTGTTTCTTGTCATATCCATTTGAGCCTATGTCACATTTTACAACACTTTTTTGCTTTATTGAAAGGCCTAAAAAAAATAAAGAAAAACACCCCCAATATCCTTCTAAAACCTAATAACAACAGGCAAAACTACATACATCTTCAAATATTGATGTTTTACTGGCCTAATAGGAATAAATATTCCAAATTGACTGCCACACTCAGAAACTTGAGGTAATCTAATAGAAAGTTTATCCATACTAAGACTCATCTACTAAGTGCTGTCTGTTTTCTTCCTTATTTTTATAGCTCTCCTAGCTAAGAAAACACTTGAATGTTTTCAGAGAACATAATCTCATAGCCATTTCTCTTCATCAGACTGCCTTCTGGAAACATGAGGGCCAAACATATATTTGCTACTAAGCATACATTTATATGCTAGAAAAAAAACCTTATGTTTAATATTCTTTTTCATTTACTTGCTTTCTCTTAAAACTTGTTACTAGACCAAGCTTAATCTAGTCATTCCCCTATGCAGGAATGAGAAAAAGCACACTATTTTTTTTGTCATGCTCTTTTAACAAGATTTTCTTCCTTTTTTTCTTGCATTGCAACACCTGCATTTCTTAAAAGTGAACAAGGAGAAAGAGAGAAGAAGGGAGAAAGGAAAAAAAAACAGGAGCACCTTTTTGCATTAGTGTCCCCATTACACTTAAAATAACTGAGAAAACTTTATAGCATGCAAAGAAAATAATGCACTATAACAATTGTACCATTAAAAAAATTGTTTACTTAGTTAACTTTCACCCTCTTCTTTTCTTCTCATAAGTATTTTCCATACATTAATGATATAAAGTATTGCATATGTTTGAGTCCTGTACAAGTTTAGCAAAGTCCAATATTTCCAGATTTTCTTGTTCTGTCATGTTTCAGAAATATAATTATTGCTTTGTAATCATCCCACATCTGTCAATTTCCAAGTTACTGAGTTTATTCCTGTTCATTTCCATCTCCCAAATCCTGTCTCTGCTACATTTCCAATGTACTCTCAATTGTTCTAGTCAACTCTTGTGCTTTTTTCCTTCTCTCAAGCATTTCCATTGAAACAACTGGAAAAGATTTCATTGGTAAAGTCTCTCTCTCTGATCTTTATTACCACAGTGGTGTTGCTGTAGCATTGTCGCCTCACAGCAAGAGGTTCTCTGGTTTGATTCTCAGCTGGAGTGCCTTCTATGCAGAGTCTGCATGTCCTTCCTGCATTCATGTGGGTTTCCTCTTGGTGCTCTGGTTTCCTCCCAAGTTTCAAAGATATATGTCTGGAACATTTCCCCCCTGGCCACCGCTGAAAATTGGTTTCATTCTGTGTTGGACTTTCCCAGTAAACAAAATTTAAATAAATTAAAATAAATAAAAATATTACCACAAGAATCAGAATCTCCTCCTGTTTCACAGCTCACTTTTTGTTGAACAAACGTTTGTATTTCCTCCTAAAACTGATATAATGGAGCTTAAGAAAATTCTGGAAGAAATAATCAGCCTTCAGCAAGGAATATTACTTCTAGATGGGGACTGGAATTTAATTTGCAACAGTGGAGATGTGTTTGGGATTCCAGAAGGGAAATAACTAAAACACTGCTGTCAGTGCCTCTCTGAGATGGAGAGAGCATATGTAACTTCCAAGTAAAGTTCAGTGGTAGACCAAAGTAAAGTAAAATAACAAGATGAGACTGTTGAAACTGAACTGTTCAAGTTAAAACCACAAAGTGAAGTTAATCAAATATAAAGTTTAATCCATAAAATCTCATAAACTCTTGAAACAAAAACGGTTGAGCAGTTTTGTCTACAAACATTAAAATTATACTTTCTCAGAACCAAAATGTTACAAAAATGGCAGCAAGTACGTTTATCCACATCAAATGCAGCAAGTATTTTTATCCACACATAAACTGCAACAGTAGTTTTTCCAGAAGGGAAAATATAACAGATGAGGGTAGATTTTTGAAGAAATGTATGAACATTTGTGGCATGGAAGATTTGAGTTTGGAGTGAATGTACATATTATTCCCCAAGATACAAGTACTGGTCTATGCTGAGACTTCCAAGATGGCTGCACATTGAGTAACAGATCAACTGTAGCTCTCCCAGTGAGAAAATGGAAACATAACAGGGAACGCCAACAGACTTTTGTGTTTATGTATAAATTTCAGTAACTGGCTAGTGAATATACTGCCTGGGTGCCAGGGAAGGAAGAAATACAGAGCACCTGGAAAAAGTCAGCTACAGAAAGTGAGGAAGAAACACTAACTGGGGAAAGTTCTGCAGCTCTGCAGCTCTTCAGCAAAATGCAATGCAACCTCCAGACATGACTTCCAGTAACCTACAGGAAGATATAAGACAACTGCACACAGACTTGGTTAAAACAAAACACTGATGGAGTATATCAACACAAACAAAAGGCTGGAAAAAATGGAAGAAGATTTAAACAGATATTCAGATTGGGTAATAAAGCTGCAAAAATCAGAGGTCAAAGTGAAGAACAGGCTGGCTGAGTATGAGACTGCTCAGGAAGAGATGCTTCAAAAAATAGTAGGTTTGGAGGACAGAGCCACATAAGGAAAACCTGACATTTCCAGCTACACCTTAGAAGCTGGACAGAACAGACTGCATTAATTTTATGAATGCACAAATGAGCATTGGGACTGGTATTTCACAGCAAGAGCTGTTAGTTGAAAGGGCACATTGTGTGTATGCTCCAAACCTGGCTATAAGAAAGCAACCTAGACCTTTAATAGTAAAGATGCAGTCCTACCATCAGAAGGAGTTTGATTCTGATAACACTGTAGCAGAAGGACAAAATACTAAAAGTGGGAGACAGCAGAGTGTTTGTGGAGAATGATTACATGCTGTATACCAGGCAGAAGAGTAAATTCATTCCTCTACTCAGGGAATGTCGACAGACAGGAGTGAGGTTCAAACTGCTGTAGACAGCAGTCTTAAAGGTATTCTTCCCTGGAGGGGCAAAATAATTTTTGATGAATACATACTAAGAAGGAAGTACAGAAGTTTGTGCATCAAAAAGTGAGCTGTGACACCGAAAGAGATTCTGCTTCTTGTTCTTCTGGTAATAAAGAACACAGAGAGACTGTATCTGTGAAACCTTTTCCAATATTTCAACAGAAAATGTTGGAGAAGGAAGGGAGCACAAGAGTTGAGTAGAAGAATCGAGAGTACATTGGAAATGAAGCAGATACAGGATTAGGGAGATGGAGATGAACAGTAATAAAGCCAGTAACTTAATGTGGGGTTACAATGCAGTAATTCTATTTGTGAAATATGTCAGAACAAGAAAATGTTGAAATATTGGACTTTTTCAGAATTTGTTGGACTTGTGGGGACTCTGAAGTATATGCCATACTTCATGTCATTAATATTTGGAAAAATGCTGTGGGGAGGGGAAGAGAGGGGAGAAAATTAATTGTAAGTAAAGAAAATATTTTTATAGTACTATTTTTGTGGTGTTTGGTTTACTTTGCATGCTATAAACTAAAGTTTTCTCAGTTATTTTTAAGTGTAATGTGATTGTAAATTGGTGCTGCTGCTCTCCCTTCTCTTTCTCCCTCTTCTTGTTCAGTTTTGAGAAATGTAGGCACTGCATTGTAAAAAGAAAAAGCCTGGGTGAAAGAACATGGCAAAAGAAAAATCATTGTGCTTTTTCTCATTCTTGCATGGGGGAATGACTGGAGTAAGGATCTTGGATTAATTTAATAACAAGTTTTAAGATAAATCAAGTAAATGAAAAACAATATTGAATATTATAAGGCTTTTTCTATCACATGAATGTATGCTTAGTATCAGTCCTGTATCTGACCCTCCATGGAGACAGTCTGATAATGGTAAATTGGCTGTCTGTCCAGTGTGATAGAGAAATTGGTTACAGTGTGGGGGAGAGTGATTGGCTGGTGGGGGGGGAAGAGAAACTGGCTAGGTAATGTTCATTGAAAGCATTTGAGTTTTCCAGCTGGGGCAGCTATAAAGAAGAAAAAAATGATACTTAATGCAAACATAGGCTGCATCATGTGTATTAGCATAAATAACCTTTCTTTTAAGTTAGCTCAAGTCCTTGAGTGTGGCTGTCTGTTTAGAACATTTGTTCAATATTTGAAGATGTACATAATTTTGTGTGTTATTAATATTGTTTAGGAGGATATTAGGCGTGTGTTTTTTTTTGTTTTGAGGGCTTTCAATAAAACAAAAATTTTTGTAAGATTTGGCATAGGCTCGAATGGATATGACAAGAAAAAACTATATACAATATAAAAATTCAACCTGCCAAACAGTGTGTGCATGTAACACAAAAGATGGAACTAGACATTTAACAAAAAAGGTGTTACACATAAAAGGAAATAACTCTTAATACAATATTCCTTTCTGTAATGTCTTTAAATGTCAAGTAGTCTCACAGATAAATGCAAAATAGAAATAATAGTGAATTATATTAAAAATGTAGAGTGCAAATAGCCATGTTCCAGGAGATATACTTGGAAATAAGTGAACATGTGAATTAGATAAATAAAGGTTTTCAAGATGGTTATTCAGGGGAATATGTGGGACTAAGGAAAATAGGATTACTTATATTAATTGTAAGATGAGCTTTACTACAGATAGAGGAGGATAAAAAAGATAATGGGAGATTTGTAGAGCTAAGGGGCTACTGGCAATGGAGGAGGATTACACTGGTATTTACTTATATTCCACCTAAAACTGCTATACTGGAGCTTAAGAAAATTCTGGGAGAAATAGTTTAGAGCAAGGAATATTACTTATAGGTGGGGACTGGAAGTTGATTTACAGCAGTGAACATGTGTCTGGGGGTCCAGAAGGGAAGGTTTAACAAAGGAGAGTAGATTTTTGAAGAAATTTATGAAAATATTTGGCATGGAAGATGGGAATTCAGTAATAGGAGTTCAGAGTGAATTTACATATTATTCTCCAAGATATAAAAACTGGGCTAGGCTAGACAGAATTTACATTTCACCGGAACTTGTGCATTTAATTGGTGTAGATATGCACCCAATAACTATTTCATATCATCCGCCAATAGTAACTAAAATAAAAACACAGGGTTCTGTTGAAAAAAATAGGAATTTAAGGAATGTGTAGTGGAGACTATTCAGGAGCTATTAGAGAGGATAGAAATTACTTCTGAAACTACAGCTAGGGAGTGGGATAACATAAAGGTGGAGTTTAAAAATACGGTGGAAATAAAGGGAGCTGAATTATTTACAAGGACTGACAAATGTTAAAATATTGCAGAATAGGAGGATCTCACAGAACAAGAAGAGGATCAACTGCAGAATGCTAAGCAGAAAATAAAGGATTATCTCGATAATATACATGAGTTTAGAAAAATTGCTGTTAAGCAACTGTTTTTTTATAGTAATGCTAGAGAACAAAAACTTTTAGCACAACCTCTCGGGCAACAGAAAGTAAAAAGGGCTGTTGCCAAGCTTAGGCAGCTGATAAAAGATCATTTAGAAGTATTAGAAATATTTCAGAAATTCTCTGAAAAGTCTGTATAAAGCAGATAAATATGAAAATCAAGAAAAAGGTGCAAATGGAAATGTTTAGAGAAGAGTTAAATATGACTAGATCAGCAGTCAATGAGGCTCAATTACTAACAGGGTAGGAGGAGATGAGATAAAAATGGTAATGTATAACCAATCTACAAGAAAGTTCCCAGGAATGGATGGCATTCCTGTGGAAGTTCATTAGCTAGGAGGAAAAAAAACTGATAAAGAACTGGAAGGTTTTAACAGTATTTTAAGAGGAGGAAGTACCACCATTCTGGAAGAAAGCGGTGGTAGCTGTAATTCCTAAAGAGGAGAAAGATCCTTCAGATCCAGCTTCATGCAGTCACATTTGACTATTAAACCTTGATTATAAGGTTCCTTGTTAGAAGACCGAAGACGCATTCTTTCAAATGCATCTTGGTTGAACTCAAAAGCCTGAAACGGCAAAATATCAAAGTGGCTTTTAAACTAATTCTTTCCCTGGGAAAGAATTTGCTTGACTGCTTCATTACTTTGCCGTTTTCGGCACTTTAGTGCAGTCTCGGAGTTGGTATATTCAAGTAGGGAGTGTGGGGGCCCACAGCCCCCCACTTAATGTACTGTTTAAAGTATTTTTTTTGTTTGTTTGTTTTTTTTTGCTCGAACAGCAATTTTTTTCCCTAGGAAATAAATCGCTGTTCTGACAGTTCGAAATTGTAAGCTTTCATTTACATAGGGTCGATTAATCACCGTTTGCTTTTTTAAGCATTCAGTGATCTAATATAAACCCGATTATAAGGTGCTTATGTCTATAATGGCTAGAAGAATCACAAAACTGATGCCAAAATTGATAGATATGAATCAGTGTGGTTTTGTCGAGGGGTCACAAGCATTCAACAACATTAACAGAGCATTGATTGATACAGAGGGGAGCAGAATGTAAGAAAATACCACTGTTGGTGGGTCTTGATACAGAGTAAGCTGGGACTTTATGAGCAGGGAATGGAAGCATTTGCATTCCTTGGTAAAATTATAAGGTTGATTAGAAGGATGCATGAAGGATCAGAGGAGAAAATTAAAGTGGGTTGGTTCCTCTCTGATAATTTTTGCTTGAGTGGAGGAACCAGGCTGGGGTGTGCTGTTTTCCTTATGTTATCTGCATTAAATTTAGAATGATTGGCAAAGAAAATAAAAGACTCAGAAATTCAGGGATGTAATTCGTATGGTAGTTGTGACGCCCGTGCCCTGGCCCAGCAATCAAGGAGCCTCAATCCTCACCACTAACACCAGAGTCTCATGTATGAGGAAAGGATAACAAATGCACATAGTAATGTGCAATTTCCTTAAGAGCACACCAAGATCACAGTCAGTCCGGGGCTGGTCGCTCCCTTCCTTCCAGGTCCCCAGTAAGGCTCCCCACTGGCACAGCTATAGGGTCCAGATGTCAGCCAGCTGGGCAAGCTAAAATCTCCAGCACCCTCTGTCCAACCAGTGCTTTGTGTTCCTGCCCAAGTAGCTGACACCCACACACTGATAAGTTTATACAACCACACAGACACTTCTGGGGAAGGCTGGCACAGGTTCTCTAGCTGTTCACCTTTTAGCCAGACTTTACGGTAGTACCACTGGCCACCACCCAGCTAATATTTATCAGATACTCAAAGGCCCTTAAAAGGATGTCCAATTATTACTGTGCAGTATTATTATCCACTTGGTAAGTGTGACTAAACAGTCAAGGCTTATTAGAGTGACTTTGTACAGGATCCTTATATACATGCAATATACTCTTAGAGCTTAACTTATCTCTACACAAACCAGCCACAGTTAAAAGGTTTTAAAATATTTAATAATAAATAATTAAAACCACAAGACAATACTACACAGTGCTAGTCAAGAGTTCAGTGATCACACAGAAATACTTAAAATAATTCAGTAATACAGTTCTGACATCACAGAAAAACACAGTCTAATGTTTCTACTTTCTAGCTATTTCTAAAATAAAACACAAGTCTAAGATAACTTACATATGAGCAAGACAGTGCTGTGAGTTGGATGGTCAAGACAAAAATGCGTAATGCCTTCTGATTCTCTCTGTTTAAATTGCCATTGCAGTCCTTGTTCCCATTACATCATTTCACACTTTCCTGGTGTACCTAGGCTAACAGAAACTACATAATTGTTATCTTGCACCTCCAGGAATCTACATCAATAAAAGACATTCCACATGTAAACTCTAGTAATTATTCCTTAAGTTAAAACAATAGACAGGATGCTTCACTCCAGACTCAACTACTCCAAATTCTAACTGCAAAGGGACACACATGAATTAATTTTAACTTTACAGGCATGAAATGCTTGTCTTAGCTTTCTTTACAGCAGAGGGCAATGTTGTTACATTTTTTTTTTAAGTTCATCATTTCACAGCATATTCTTTCATTTAAGAAAACAAGTCTGTATTTCATCATTTATATTTACAAATGACAGAATTATCTGTAAAATTCTATCTGGCTAGGCTGGCAGCCTTCATCTATCTTCATAGGTTCATAGGTTCATACTAGGCTATCTGCCCTAGGGCATTTATAAGCCTAGCCAGAGTGTGTTTGGCTTTCGCCACCCATTTTAAAATAATTTTGCTATGCCCTTTTTCGAGGTTAGTATACTGTGCCTCTGTCTAACAGTGACACAGAAGTGATACCCGGGGTAAACCTATGATCTCCCATCCACTCATCAAGATTCCTCTTGAAGAGAGTCAATGAGGGACTCTGCCTAACCTGGACTGGGATTTTATTCCAGAGTGAAGGGAGCCTCTGGGTTATGAATCTGTCCCTCCAGCATGTCCTATTTATTTCAGTGCTGAGGTTCAAGTCTCTCGAGGGCGTAGTTCGATGGGATTTGGATTTTCTGAGGTGCAGCATGTCCATTAATTCCGGGTTGGACATGGCTTTATATGTCAGGCACAGATCGCCTCTGAGCAGGCGGTATGCCACTGAGTAGAGCTGGAGTTTCTTTAACCGGGCAACATATGGCATCTGTTTGAGCCCTTTGATCCTCTTGGTGAGGTAAATTTGGGGTCTTTCCAGTTGCTGCAGGTGTCTGGTAAGGTACATCCCAAAAGGGGCATTAAACTCAATTATGGGCCTGATAACGGATGAGTAAAGAGG
The DNA here is from genome assembly GCF_019279795.1 of Protopterus annectens. Taxonomy (NCBI): domain Eukaryota; kingdom Metazoa; phylum Chordata; order Ceratodontiformes; family Protopteridae; genus Protopterus; species Protopterus annectens. The sequence continues at coordinate 848,833,577 of NC_056726.1, read as the reverse complement.
CACGATGACCTCCCCTGATCTAGATGTGAATCCCTTCATGATTAGGTGGGCTATATAAAATGTTTTTCTAACCACTTTGGCCACGTGGTTGTCAAATGAGAGATTGCTATCAACTTGGGTCCCCAGGTCCCTAATTACTTCTTCTGTATTTAATGGATTACCACCTATGTGGTAAGTTGTGGGCACTTTGTTTTTACCAAAGGGGATGACTATACACTTTTTGGCGTTTAGCTTGAGGCCATGGCTCTGGCACCAGTTGTCTGTTTCTATGAGGCCCTTTTGGAGGATGCTTGTGAAGGCTGGAGTGTCGATTATGGCGCCCAGTTTGCAGTCATCTGCAAACTTGGTCAGCCACAGTCCTTCCGTGTAGGCCTGTACCTCCGAGAAATATATACCGAACAAGAGAGGTCCCAGGACTGAGCCTTGTGGGACGCCACTTGTGACTGGTTTGGAGTCTGACATGGCTCCAGCAATTCTAACCATGTGGGTTCTGTCCTTGAGCCAGTTTCCAACCCATCTAGTGACATAAGGGTTTATATTTAAGCTGGTGAGCTTATCCATAATGCCCGAGTGGGGTATTGTATCGAAGGCTTTTGTGAGGTCCAGGTAGGCTGTGTGGACCACCTTCCCCTCGTCAATGGCCTTAGTGACTGTTTCAAAGAAATCAACCAGGTTTAAGAGGCAGGATCTGCCCTTAACAAAGCCAAACTGGGTAGGATCCAGTGTCTGTAGGTCCCCAATATCTTTATTTATGAGGTCCATGATGATCCTTTCCATAGCTTTGCAGACCAAGCTAGTCAGGCTTATGGGGCGATGGTTTCCAGGATCCGTTGAGGCACCACCTTTGTGGAGAGGGACCACTGTTGCTGTACGCCACTCTTTGGGTACATGTCCTGTAGTAAGGCTGAGATTGAACAGTAGTTTTATGTTTGGGTTTAGCTCTTCTTGGAGTTCATGTAGAATGCAGCCCAGGACACCGTCTGGTCCCATTGATGCTGTGTTTTTTGCTTTGGAGAGGGCAGCTGAGATGTCAGGAGGACAGCACTCTGCTAGGATAGATATTTGCCCTTTTGGTGGGGGGGGGGGAGAAGTTTGCGCTGAACCTGTCAGCTAGGATGTTGGCAATGTCTGTGGGTTCGGTGTATTTTTTGTCATTTTGGACTAATTCTGAGCATATCTGGGAATTCCCACCCAGGTTCCTAACATAACTAAAGAAAGCCTTGTGATTATCCTTAGTGTCCTGTGCAATTTTTCTCTCTAAGCTGGCCTTAGACGATTTTATGAGTGCCCATAGTTTTTTGCTAATACTGATCAGAGATGCCTTCCCTATAAGGGACCTGCCTAATAGGCCTTTGGGGTCCTGTATCCACCTGGTGCTGCACCAGGTGGGTGCACCCTGGTTTCCCAGTGAACATGTCCCCAAATTCTTGCAACACTGCTCGGATTTCTCGAACCTGGGTAGGAGATAGCTGCTGGGACATTGCTACCCCTTCCACTGAGATGTCAGCTCGAGCCTCACTGAGGAGATCTTTCCCCAGATCCCTCCTGCAATCCACTGCAGATGCTCAACACAAGGGCCTCCCTATCACGGTAAGGTTTCATCTTGTTAACATGGTACAATTTGTGCCCCTGCCGTCTGCCACCTTGTAGGGACCCTCCCAAGCTGCTTGCAGCTTGTTGTATCTGACAGGAATTTGTGCCATTACCTGTTGCCCCACAGCATACTATCTATCTCCAGCATTCCTGTCATACCACACCTTTTTCTGTTGTTGGGCTTCTGCCAGGCTCCCTAGGGCCAAGCCCATGAGTTCCCTAAGCCTTGTCCTGAGGTTTAGTACATATGCCACAACAGACTCCCTGTGAGACTCGCACTCACATTCTCACTTATCTTGAATTTAATCTAGAGGTCCCTTCACCCTATGCCCATACAGCAACTCAAAGGGTGAAAAACCTGTGAATTCCTAGGAAACTTCTCTGTAAGAAACAACAGATGGGGCAAACATGCAAATGGCCCGTAGCATGGACTTGATTGTAGAGTTTAACCTCTCAACAAGACCATTAGTCTGGGGATGGTAGGGGGTGGTCTTCATGTAATTCACCCCACTGGACTTCCACAGACAAGCCAGCAAGTCTGACATGAAATTGGCAACTCTGTTAGTCAGTATTTTTTTGGGAAACCTACCCTGCTGAAAACCTCTAACAAAGCATTTGCCACCTTCTCTGCCTCAGTGGAGGACAAAACCACTGCCTCAGAGTATTGTGTAGCATAATCCACTACCACTAGGATATACTTTTTTCCTGTGGAACTTGGGGTACTCAGAGGACCTACAGTATCCATAGCTACCCTCTGAAATGGCTCCTCAGTCACAGGCAAAGGCATCAAAGGAGCTCTCACCTTGTCTCCTGCCTTGCCTACCTTTTGCCACTGCTCACAGGTCCTGTAGTACCCTGTTACATCTCTGGAAATTCCAGGCCAGTAGAAGTTCTGAATAATGCGCCTCTTTGTACATTTTATGCCCATATGACCTGCAAAGGGAATATCATGGGCTATGGCTAGAAGCGCCAGACGGTAGGCTGTAGGCACTACCAATTGCTGTACTCTCTCACCTTCTAGCCCTCCCTCAGGGGTCCACTCTCTGTATAATAACCCTTTGTCCCAGTATACAGATTCCCCCTTTCCTTGAGAATCAGGTTACCTCCCTAGCTACCTGCCTCAGGCCTTGCAGTGTAGGGTCTGAGAGCTGAGCCTGTCTCAACTCTCTCCTTGTAACCCTTCCCAGCTCCCCTTCCACAGGAAGTCTGGCATCCTCTGACAGTGGTGCCTCACTGTCAGCCTGGGTACTACTGCTCACCTTTACCTTTGCCGTTACTGTGTCCAAGCGACCATCAGTACCCACAAGCAGCTGTGGCTCAACTTCAGTCTCACTACTGCAGTATAGCTCACTCCCTGAAGTAACCACCTCACCAGTCTTGGCTGCAAGTATGCAGTCTGTCTTGGTCTCCCCCAGGCGACCAGACTTACCTGCTTGTCTTCTAGCCTGACTGTGTGTAACTGCATTAGCACATGGTACTGCCTCATCCAAATCCTTCCCTATCAGGACATCTGCAGTATGGTAATTTAGTACCCCTCTTGTCTCAAGACAACCTACTATTGGCATTTTGTCTTTCTCACTTACTGGCTCTCTCACCTTTGGTTCCCCACCTTACCTTCGTGGACACCTGTATGCCACATGGCCCCACTGGTTGCATTCAAAACATTTAACCCTAGCTCCTGGTCGTGTACTTGGACTAGTGGCTTCCCCTGCTACTGGCAGATTCTGTTGGGGCAGTCTGTGCTGCCCACCATGGGTTCCTTTAGACCCATGAGCAGTACTTGGGTGTCCCCTTCCTGTGCAGGTCTGCCCTGCTTGCCAGGTATAGGTCTCTCTTCTTCCCCAACTCATCTGAAGTAGCACATTGTCTATCAGCTAACCAGATCCTCTTATCCTCAGACAAAGTGCTAAGGGCTTGTTCCCTCACCAGAAGGTCTGCCAGCCCTTCAAAAGTGGTGACCTGGCATCCACTCACCCACCTATGGAAATAAGTGCTCAATTCAGCAACATATTCTCACACACTTTCATCTGCCTTGCATCTTTACTCACAAAACATTTTCATATATGTTTCAGGTGTTAGCTTAAAAAACTCTAAGACAATTTTTTACAGCTGTATAATCAAAACATGCAACGTCAGACATTTTAGATAATACAGTTACAGCTTTACCATGGAGTAAGGGGGTCAGGAACCATACCCAAAGCCCTTGGTCAGCTTCATACTGTTTACATACCCTCTCAAACATATGAATGAATCTATCAAAATTATCCCCCTCTTTAAACTGCGGAAGAAATTTACTGACCTTTTGTGCTTTTGGGGTCCAGTTACTCCCTTCCCCATTACCTCCATGACTCTGGCAAAGAGTCAGCATCTCCTTCTCATGCTGCCTCTGCCTCTCTTTTTCCTCAGCTTCTAGGTGTAACAGTTTCTCATTCTCTAGATGCCTCAGTCTCTCAGCTGCTTCTAATTCCACATGCCTGGCCTCCAACTCAGGTCTCTCTAGCTCCAGCTGGATTTTTAAGTCCACTGCAGAAAGGCTGAGCTGTCCATTCTCCCAGGGTATTTATATGTCCACTGCTAGTCTGATTGTCCTCCTGATTGCCATTTTCTGATGCAGCTGTAACCAAGGCTGTTATCAGGTCTGCCTCAGTCAGGTTTCCATGTACCAGTCCCCTAGCCTAGCACATCTCCGCCAGCTGGCTCCTTGTCAGCTTTCCATACTCCTCTGCTGACATGCTGCCTGTTCGCCCTGACTAAGCTAACAAAAGAAATAAAACAATTGTGATCAGAACTCTTGAGTATTCACTGTGTGGCTGTTTTAGAGTACAAAAACACCTTCAAAGCTCACTGTACTCAAGCTACAGGATTCACTCTACCCACACCATTACAAGCCAGTTAGTATTTGCCAGCTAATTAATATGTGATGTGGATATCCCACCACTGCGAACCACAAATGTGATGCCCGTGCCCTGGCCCAGCAATCAAGTAGCCTCAAGCCTCACCACTAACACCAGAGAGGGTGTCTCATATATGAGGAAAGGATAACAAATACACACAGTAAAGTGCAATTTCCCTTAAGTGCACACAGAGATCACAGTCAGTCTGGGGCTGGTCGCTCCCTTGCTCTCCAGGTCCCCAATAAGACTCCCCACTGGCACAGCTATATGGTCCAGATCTCATCCAGTTGAGCAAGCTAAAATCTCCAGCATCCTCTGTCCAACCAGTGCTTCGTGTCCCTGCCCACGTAGCTGACACACACACACTTTGAGATGTTTATACAACCACACAGACACTCCTGGGGAAGGCTGGCACAGGTTCTCCAGCTGTTCCCCTTTTACCCAGACTATATGGTATTACCACTGGCCATCACCCAGCTAATATTTTTCAGTTTCTCAAAGGCCCTTAAAAGGGTGTCCAATTATTACTGTGCAATATTATTATCCAATTGGTAAGTGTGACCAAACAGTCAAGGTTTGTTAGTGACTTGGTACAGGATCCTTGTATACATGCAATGTACTCTTAGAGCTTAACTTATCTCTACACAAACCAGCCACAGTTAAAAGGTTTTAAAATATTTAATAATAAATAATTAAAACCACAAGACAATACTTTCTACTACACAGTGCTAGTCAAGAGTTCAGAGATCACACAAATACTTAAAATAATTCAGTAGTACAGTTCTGACATCACAGAAAAACACTTAGTCTAATCTTTCTAGTTCCTAGCTATTTCTAAAAGAAAACACAAGTCTAAGATAACTTACATATGAGCAAGACAGTGCTGTGAGTTGAATGGTCAAGACAAAAATGCTTAATGCCTTCTGATTCTCTCTGTTTAAATTGCTATTGCAGTCCTTGTTCCCATTACATCATTTCACACTTTCCTGGTGTTCCCAGGCTAACAGAAACTACATAATTGTTATCTTGCACCTGCAGGAAACTGCATCAATAAAATACATTCCACATGTAAATTTTAGTAATTATTAAGTTAAAATAATAGGCAGGATGCTTCACTCCAGACTCAACTCCAAATTCTAATTTCAAAAGGACACACACAAAATAATTTTAACGTCAAAGGGCAGGCATGAAATACTTGTCTTAGCTTTCTTTACAGCAGAGGGTAATGATGTCACATTTTTTTTGAAGTTGAACATTTCACATGATATTCTTTCATTTAAGAAAACAAGCCTGTATTTCAACATTTATATTTACAAATGACAGAATTATCTATAAAATTGTATCTGGCTAGGCTGGCAGCATTCATCTTTCTTCACCCAATCTTCACAGTAGTCAAGAAAAGCTGGCTATATTTGCAGATGATATTATTTTATACCTGATAAAACCAGAAAAGGACATTACAGTGTTCTGGAACATTCTAGCAGCTTTTTAAGTTTATTAAAACAATATATATCCCTAATTTTATATTTAAACGCCTTTATTTTATTATCACTTGTGACATAGGCACATATACATTTATGTAAATGTAATCAAACTGTATTAACAAGTTAAAATTAACAAATATGCTTCATGTATATTGCTATATATCATATAACCTAAACAACATTCAATAAATTATTCAGTTCCTGCCCCCCCCCTTTTTTAACAAGAAACATCTTTATTAAACCATCAGTTATGACATAAGCAGTCATACATTTATATCAATGAAAACAAACCACACTGATACAATCCTAGTTGCAAGCATTTTGCATCACAAACCATACTGACACACTCCTAATTGCAAATATTATACATCAGTTGTAATCTACCTAATCATTTTTAGTCAAACGTTACATAGTTCATTTTAAGTCCTGCATTCCTTTAAGCCTTGTTCCTCCCCTGTATGTATTGTTCTGACAGTTCCTACCTTTTTCTAAGATCTCAATTCCAGTTGTTTTATCTGTGTTACTGTATTTACTTCTTTTAATGCAGTTGGTTTAGATTTTGATTTCCATTTTCTAGTAATTGGTTTTTTGGCAGTCAACATAATTACAGACAGCAAGGCCTTACCATGTCTATGCAATTCCGATTCTGTGTCATAGCTCAGAAAAATCATCTCCCTTGTCTCACAAATCTGCCAACCCAGCATCTCTGATAGTGCATCCTGCAGGGAATCCTTAAAGTCAGGCAACTCGCTGCACTCCCAGAAAACATGTTCCCAGTTACCTCTTTCTTACCCGTTACACCTCAAACATTTCCCATCTACCTGAGGAAAAATTCCCTGGAGACTACTTGGGGAGTAATAATTTCTTTTCCAAGCAAAAATCTTAAATCTTTTAAATTTTATTGCAGATTTGGGAGACCTACATCTATCCTTCCTTTGTTTCTTTCTGAATTGCTTATCCAGTCTCTATTCACAATCCTTTCTAACCTCCTCTGATTTATTCTTATAGTTATAATGCCCTGTTTTATATGCTGTAATAATAATTTATTCCTTTTTAATGGCAGCTTCTGTTCTAGATTCTGCTAAAAAACTCTATCAGTGCTGGTCTTTCATTTAGGATTCTACCTATTTCTTTCTCTTTGCCTATACTCTGATATCAAACCTTGATAGGGAAGGCAGTCTCTAACTTGCAGTCCAAATAAATTCTTGGCATCTTCCCATTCTATCATCTTTCCCTCTTTAAGTATTTGCCCCCAATACCTTGGTTGCTTTGCTAGTTTTCTCCAACAAATTCCAGACCCCTCTTGCCTATTCTCTGTATCCCTAATTGCAGCCATCCCTATCAGCAGGAACAGCTTTCTCCATTTCTTTGTTGGCTTAGTTCATAAAATACTTTCTGTTACTTTATGGATATAATATTCTGTATGATTATTCTCCTTAAAGGCCTGCATCCAAAATCCCAGTCTGTTCTTGTTTCATGAGCTCATCATCATCGCTTTCCACTTTGAATTATAGTTTTCTGCTTGTGCTATGTACAGGAGCCTATCCTGTATAGCACTGAAATACCCCTTTGAATGGGGTAATTCCAATCTGCCCTTTTCTCCTGGAAGAATCAGCTTATCCCACATGACTGTTGCCCTCTTCCCCATCCCAGACAAAAGTCATTCAACTCTTTATTAATTGCTATCCACAACTTCTCCTCTCTGATAAAAATATGCCTGACCTGTGTATAAGACTAAATTAACTAAAAACATTTTGACTGCTTGTATATTACTATTCATATCTTCCCACATATTACCTGCCACACCAGAATCCTTTTTAATCCATACTCCTGGATATTCCATTTTATCATGCCTCCATAAATATGGATATTGCTGAATCAATTAGTATGTGGGCATATAATTTACCGCTATTGCCTGTGTGTTAGCTTCATTAATTTTGTATCCTGAAAAGATTTGAAACTGTCTAAAAATGTTCCACAGCACTGTAATGTTGCTTTCTGGTTTTGTCAGGTATAAAATATCATCTGCAAGTAGAGCCAGTTTTTCTTGACTACCATAGCAACTATATCCTTGAATTTCTGAGTCCCTTATTTTCTTTGCCAATGGTTCTAAATGTAGTGCATGTAACAACGTGGAAAGAGGACACCCCTACCTGATTCCTCTTCTCAAGCAGAAATGATCAAAAAGGTCCCTATCCACTTTAATGTTTGCCTCCGATCCCTCATATATCCTCCTAATTGAACTTTTAATTTTTTCAGGAAATGCAAATGCTTTCATTGCCTTGATCATAAAGTCCCAACTTACTCTGTTCAATCCTTTCTCTGTGTCATCAAGATCCGCCAACAACAACAGTATTTTCTTACATTCTGTTTCCCCTTCTGGGTCATCGATGTTCTGTTAATGTTGTCAAATGTTTGCCTCCCCTTCAAAAAAACGAATTCATCCATATCTATCAATTTTGGTATTACTTCTGTCGTCCTTTTAGCCATTATACACACAAACACTTAATCATGGTTGGTATTGAAATGGGCCTCTATTAAGCTGGGTCCATTGGATCTTTCCCCTATTGAGATATTGCAGCTACCACTGCTTTCTTCCAGGATGCTGGTACTTAAAATACTGTTAAAACCTTCCAGATATTTATCAGTGTCTTTTCCTCTCTTAGTTTCCAAACTTCCATAGGAATGCTATCTTTTCCTGGAGACTTTCATGTAGATTGGTTATACATCACAATTTTTATCTTGTCTCCTCCTAGCCTAACCATTAGTTACTCAGCCTCACCTAACTCTAACCTTGCCATATTTAATTCTTCCATAAACATTTCCATTTGTATCTTTTCTTGATTTCCACATTTCTCCACTTTATACAGACTTTCATCGGATTTTCGTAATATTTCTAATGCCTCTACAGGATCTCTTGTTAGCTTCGTTGTTATAGGCTGCATAAGCTTGGCAACAGCCCTTTTTATCCTCTAGTGTTATCAGAAAACAGTTGCTTAACAGCAGTCTTTCTAAACTCGTGCTTCATTATTGAGTTAATCTCTTACTTTATGTTTAGCATTCTACAGTTCATCCTCTTCTTGTTCTGTAAGATTCCCCCTGTTCTGCGATACTTTAACATTTGTCAGTCCCTCTAAATAATTCTTGTTACTTCTTAACCATATCTCCCTTTCTTTTATTTCCACCCTATTTTTAAACTCCACCATAATTTTATCCCACTCCCTAGCTATATTTTCAGAAGTAATTTCTATTCTGTCTAATAGCTCCTGAATAATGTCCACTACCCATTCCTTAAATTCCTCTCTTTTCAACAGATTGGTGGGAAAGCATCAGTGTCTTATTTTTGTTTCATTATCTTGTGTTTTTTTTAGTTATTGGCACATGATCTGAAATAGTTATTGGCTGCATATCAAGACCTTCAATTAAATGCACATGTTCTTGTGAAGTGTGAATTCTGTCTAGCCTAACCCAGTTTTTATTTCTTGGGGAATAATATGTAAATTCACTCCGAATTCCTATTACTGAATTCACGTCTTTTCATGCCAAATATTTTCGTAAATTTCTTTAAAAATGTACCCTCTTTTTTTATACTTTCCCTTCTGGGCCCCCAGACACATCTTCACTTCTGCAAATTACATTCCACTCCCCACCTATAAGTAATATTCCTTGCTGAAAACTGGTTATTTCTCCCAGAATTTTCTTAAGTTCCATTACAGCTGTTTTAGGTGGAATATAAATACACATCAGTTTAATCCCCCTTCCTTATCAGTCGCCTCATTAGCACTACAAATCTGCCATTATTATCTTTTTCAGCCTGTTCTGTCACTGTTGGAGCTCTTCCTGCAATTAATGTAAGTGCTTATGTTTTCCTTTGTCCCAGGTATTCCGCTGAGTAACCATCCTGAAAATGTTTATCAAATTAACACGTTAAGTTCTTTCTATGTGTGTCTCCTGTAACATAGCTATTTGCCCTGTCCATTTTTAATATAGTTCACTGCTCTTTCATTTTTGTATTTATCTGTATGACCGTTGACATTTAAAAGCATTACAGAAAGCATAAAAAGTTATCATTCCCACTTTTTATGTAGAACACCTTTTTGCTAAATGTCTAGTTCTAGCTTTTTGTTACATGGTTCATAGGTTCATAGGTAGGTACTAGGCTATCAGCCCAAGGGCCTATGCAAGCCTAGCCAACAAGGTTCCCTGGCTTACGCCACCCAAGAAAGTTATTTTCCTGTGCCACTGTCGAGCAGGGACACAGAAGTGATCCCCGGGGTGTATTTCCTATTTCCCATCCACTCATCAAGATTTTTCTTGAAGAGTGCTAATGAAGAACTTTGCTTGACATAGATGGGGAGCCTGTTCCAGAGTATGGGAAGTCTCTGGGATAGGAATCTATCCCTCCAGCATGTCCTGTTTATTGTGGTGACAAGGTTTAGGTCCCTAGAGTGTGTAGCTCGGAGGGATTGGGATTTCTTTAGGTGTAGCATGTCCAACAGCTCTAGGTTTGACAGCTTTATATGTTAGGCAGAGATCACCTCTGAGTAGGCGATATGCTACGGAGTAAAGCTGGAGTTTTTTGAGGCGGTCAGTGTAGGACATTTGTTTGAGTCCAGTAATACTCTTTGTGAGGTACTTCTGTGGCCTTTCCAGCTGCTGCAGATGTCTTGTGAGGTACATTCCAAAAGGAGCGTTGTACTCTATAATGGTTCTAATGAGTGATGAGTAGAGGGTAACAACCTCTTTTTTCCTGGATGAGAACCCTTTTATAATGAGGTGTGCCACGTAGAAGGACTTCCTGACTACTGTGGCGATGTGACTATCAAAGGAGAGACTACTGTCCAACTGGGTCCCAAGGTCTCTTATCACGCATTCGGTGTTAAGTAGATTGCTGCCTATGTGGTAGTTCATGGGTACAGAGTTTTTACCAAAGGGGATGACACTGCACTTTTTGGCATTGAGCTTGAGGCCATGGCTCTGACACCAGGCATCTGTCTCACAGGCCCTTCTGTAGGATGTTCACATCATTTGGGGGACTTGACTATGGCTCCTAGTTTGCAGTCATCTGCAAACTTCATTAGCCAGAGGCCTTCTGTGTTAGCCTGTACTTCAGAGAAGTAGATACCAAACAGGTGCGGTCCCAGGACGGAACCCTGTGGTACTCCACTTGTCACTGGTTTGAGGTCAGATTTGGAGTCTGCATCTTTTCCAGTGTGGGTTCTGTCAGTGAGCCAGTTGGCAACCCATCTTGTGACGTAGGGATTTATGCCTAGTTTATTGAGTTTAGCTATAATTCCAGAATGGGGGATGGTGTCGAAAGCCTTGGTGAGGTCAAGATAGGCTGTGTGAACCACTTTACCCTCATCTACGGCTTTGGTGACTGCCTCAAAGAAGTCGATCAGGTTCAGGAGGCATGATCTGCCTTTAACAAACCCGAACTGGGTAGGATCCAGAGTTTGGAGGTTACCAATGTCTTTGTTCATGAGTTCCATGATGATACCTTCCATGGCTTTGCAGACCAGGCTCGTCAGGCTAATAGGTCTATAGTTCCCGGTATCAGTGGTGGCTCCCCCTTTGTGGAGTGGGATAACTGTTGCTGTGCTATTATTGAACATGGTGCTTAAGTGGGGAGCCAGTTCATTCTGAAGTTCATGTAAAACGCAGCCTGGGATGTTGTCCGGTCCCATGGATGCTGTGTTTTTGGCTTTAGAGAGTGCAGCTTTCACCTGCGTAGTTGTGATTACAGGGACTCTGCATTCTTCCTGTATAGATATGGGCCCTTTAGGGGGTGAGGGGGGTATTGTTAGCACTGAACCTATCTGCCAGGATGTTGGCAATATCAGTTGGTTCTGTAATTTTCATGCCTATGTGCTGTAACTCGGAGCAGATCTGGGTGTTGCCATTGAGATTCTTGACATAGCTATAGAATGCTTTGTGGTTGTCCTTGGAATTAGTGGCAATTTTATTTTTGTAGCTAGCTTTGGAGGATCTTATAAGGGATCTCAGCTTCTTACTGAGGCTGACCAGGGAGCTCCTCCACTCATGGGATTTTACTCTCTTTTGCAACAGTTTCTTCCTTCTGTTGTACAGTTTGTTTATGGCAGGGGACCACCAGATTGGCTTCCTTTTTTTGGAGGATAACGTCTTGGTTCTGTTTGGGATAGCACGATCCATGCACTCGTGTAGGTGCTTATAGAGCGCATTTGTGTAGGATTCAGCAGTTGTAACTGTATTGTCCATCTGCATGGGTGTCATGAAGTTCACTACTTCTGTCTTAAGAAGCATGAAGTTGGCTTTGGAGAAATTTCTTACTGTGGTTTCTTTAATGGGGAGTGGGAGTGGGATGTGGATATCGAGGGTGATTAGCTTATGGTCGGATCGGACCAACGAGGAGTTGACTTCAGGTGTGGAACACTGGTCACTCATGTTGGTAATGACTAGGTCTGGGATATTGTTGCCCCTGGTGGGGGTGTGGATAAGTTGATCTAGGGCATTGGAGTTTATGAATTCCAGAAAGTGTTGCGCTAAGGAGTTAGAACATGAGTAGTTTTCCCAGTTAATGGTGGGGTAGTTGAAGTCGCCCATTATTAGGGTGTTTGGTTGAACCCTAATATTTTCCAGTACATCAAGAAAAGAGGAGTGGGAATCCTGGGGCATGGTGGGGGATCTGTAGCAAGCTACAATTTGGACTGCAGTTTTGCCAAGAGTTAGTTGCACTTGGATAACCTCGGATGCATTATGCTGAGCAACTAGCCTGGAAGTGTGGATATCCTTAATGAATATGGACACACCCCCACCTTTGGTGTTTCGGTCCAGGTTAGATGGCCGAAAAGTGTGGTATGAGTTATAGCCTGGTAGTGCAGGGGTGCTCTCTGGAGCCTTGAACCAGGCCTCAGTAACAGCACAGATATTGATGTTCTCCATTTTAAGGAGTGCCTCGAGTGAGTGCATTTTGAAATTTAGACTTCTAGCATTGAGTAGCATTACCCTCAGTTTTTGCTTACCTGTTCCTGTTATGGTGGTGACTTTGTTACTTGAACCCTGCCTAAAAAAGGCACTATAGGGGCAGCAAGAGCCTTGGCCAGTATCCGGAATCCTAGGGGCGACAGGTGCAGGCCATCTGTGGCAAAGCATCATGGTCTGTCGACTATGTCATCCCAAGCAGACAGATACTGGATCCCCTTTGAATGACACCAGAGGCTTAGCCAATTGTTGAAATCAATCATTTTGTCCTTGTACTGCGGTATCATTCTGGGCGATGGCAGAATGCTACTCAGGGCTAGGGTCATACCTGCCTGGGCTACAAGATCGCAGAGCTCTTCCATGTCTCTTTTCATGTAGTCCAGGGAGGTACATCTCAGGTCATTCACACCAACATGGACAATGACAGAGTCATATTTGTACTTGTGGAGTGACCTGAGTGCGTGGGTTATGTGGTGGATCCTGGCACCCGACAGGCAGCTGACAGTAACCTTCTCCTTGTTTAGCCTGGTGAGTGGGACATCAGTGTGCCTGACTATAGAGTCACCTATGACTAGTGTGTTGGGTATGTTGTTTTGCCTTATGCTGTGTTTGAGTGGCAGACTGAATCTGTGGGCTATGTGTCCTTTGGATTGTGTTGGGGTGGAGGTTGCTTGTGTTTCTGCTTTTGGAGGTCTCTGTTGCTTAGGCAGATTATTATTGAGAGCCTCCGCAAATGTTTTTGAGTTTCTCTGTGTGGATTTTGGTGGTGTAGACGTAGTGAGACTATGTGATGAGTGTGGTGTGGTGCAAATGTTTACCTTCTCCTCATGACTGTCAGGTTCAGTCTTGGTTGGTGAGAGCTTTACCTCCAGTTTGGCTAGATAAGTGCATCTCTCACAGGTTGTAGTGTTGGGTGGTAGGAGGAGAGGGTTGTCTGTGTACATTAGGCAATTTCTACATTGCCTCAAGATGCCCAGATTCATCAGATAGACAGGGGAGAACACTGGGAGCTGGCCCTTGGACATGCCTGAATAAAAAACTATTTTCCTCTAGATAAGTGAGGAAAGTGAGTACAATAGCTGTTTTTCTCAACGCCAGTGAGAAAAGTAAGTACAAAAACTGTTTTCCTTTAGGTAATGAGGAAGATTGAGTGCTATAGTAATTAGTAGCTTATTAAGTGCTGAGTATGAATACGCAAATTTAAGTGCTAAAACTAAGGATCTGTATCTGCACTAGATGAGTTACAGGACAGAAACAAGTGCAAATGCAAGTTTTCAAATCAGAAAGTTGAGAGAGATGGAAGATTGCCCAAATGGCCAATAATTACAAATTCTGGGCCAGAACCACTCCTTATGTGGTAGACAGGTTACCTAATGCTTACCACTCTCACTGATAAGCTAGAAGGCTTCCCTCCAACACAGAAAGGCTTGAGGGCTCAGAAGCTTACAAACAGTCCTGGATACAGCAAATCTGTATCTGGAACACTAGTTACAGGAAAGGTAGGAAACAGGCTTACAGTTTTTTTTTTCTTACAGAAAAGTAGCAAAAACAGTTCACATGCAGTGCAAGCTAGCACACTTGAGTATGTAGCAATATTAGTCCACACAAAGTTTGAAAAATGCAATTAAATTAAAAAGGACTAAAAGCAAGTGCAGAAAGGGTTTATTTGGTAGAATGTGGTAAAGAGATGGGACTGGGGGAGTGTCCTAGATCAAATCTACAGTGGAGCGGGCATTGCAAAAGCCACCAAATTTAAACTACAAACCAAAAACAGGGAGGGTGGGGAAGACAATTTCAGCAGGGATTTCAGCAACCACTAATAGTATAAACTATAAAACCAAAAATATATACTCAGCTCTGTATATTTGCAGATCAGACTCTCAGAACAGTAAGACAACGGATATCTAAGCAACAAACTCTATAATAAAGAAAACTATACTCAGCTCTGTATATTTGCAGATAGTCTTGTAAGGCTGTCTCTCAGAACACAGGTTCCAATTTAAATGCAGGCTGTTATTAACAGGTCAAATTAAGGGAACCTTGAGTTAGGTAACACACAAGCTATAAAAACCAGTTATATCAGCTGAAGACAAGGCAGAAAATGGGGTGGGGGGTGGGAAGACAGTTTCAGCAGAGATTTGAGCAACCACTAATAGTATAAACTATAAAACCAAAAATATATACTCAGCTCTGTATATTTGCAGATCAGACTGTCAGAACAGTGAGACAACAGATATCTAAGCAACAAACTCTATAATAAAGAAAACTATACTCAGCCCTGTATATTTGCAGATAGTCTTGTAAGGCTGTCTCTCAGAACACAGGTTCCAATTTAAATGCAAGCTGTTATTAACCTGCAGACTGTTTGTCAGGCTGAACTTTTATATAGTTGTTTAGTCATATCCATTTGAGCCTATATCACATCTTACAACTTTGTTTGTTTTATTGACAGCTCTCAAACAAAATAAACACACCCCAATACCCCCTAAAACCTATGAACTTAATACTAACAGGCAAAACTATGTACATCTTAAATATTGAAGTTTTAGCCTCCTAATAGCAACAAAAGTCCCAAACTAACAGCCACCCTCACAGACTTGAGTTAACCTTAAATTGAGGTTATACATGTTAAAATGCATGGTGCAGCCTGTGCTTCTACTAAGTGGTAATTGGTTTTGTCTTAGATTTATAGCTCTCCCAGCTGGGAAAAACCCTGAATTATTTCAGAGAACATTATGTCTTAGCCAATTTCTGTTTTCTTTTTTTTCCTCAGCTAATCACTGATCACCAGACTGTAGCCAGTGCAGCAATGTGGATCTTGACAACACCACATATGGTAGGTACAAAACTGTACTTTTTTCTTTATCAGATTGTCTCCATAGAAACATGAGAACCAAACAGACAGTTTCTCTTTATCAGATTATTTTCATGGAAATATGAAGACCAGCTGCAGAATTGCTAGCAAGGCGACATGTATTTGTTAGAAAAAAGCTTCATAATATTCAATATTCTTTTTCATTTACTTGCTCTCTCCTAGAACGTGTTGCTAAATCAGTCTAAGGTTCTTAATCCAGTCATTCCCCTATGCAAGAATGAAAAAAACACATTTATTGTTTTCTTGTTATGCTTTTTAATCAGGCTTATTCATTTACATTGGCGTGCCTACATTCCTTAAAACTGAACAAGAAAAGAGAAGGGAGAAAGAAAAGAAAATAAAGAACAGCAGCACATGTTTACCACCCCTATTACACTTAAAAATAACCAAGAAAAATTACTTTATAGCATGTAAAGGAAACCACACACCACAGAAATAGTACTATTTAAGAATAAAATCTTTACTTACAGTTAATTTTCTTCTTCCTCTTCTTCTCCCCAAAGCACTTTTCCAAACAGCAATGACATGAAGTAGGGCATATGCTTTAGACTCCCCCACATATCGAACAAATTCTGAAAAAGTCCAATATTTCCAGATTTTTCTCGTGTCATATTTCACATATATAGTTATTACATTGTACATCCACATTAAGTTACTGGTTTTATTCCTGCTCATCTCCATCTCCCACATCCTGTCTCTGCTTCATTTCTATCGTACTCTTGATTCTTCTCATCAGCTCTCCTGCTTCCTTCCTTCTCTCCAACTTTTTCTGTTGAAACATTGGATAAGGTTTCAGAGGTACAGTGTCTCTATGGTCTTTATTACCAGAACAAGAAGCAGAATCTTCTTCTGTTTCACAGCTTACTTTTTGTTGGACAAACTTTTTTATTTCATAATTAGCATGTACTTGATCAAAAATGATTTTGTCCCTCCAGAGAAGAATACCTTGAAGACACATGGGTACAGCCGTTTGAATCTCACACCTGCATCTTGACATTCCCTGATTAGTGGAATACATTTGCTCTTCTGCCTGGTGTGAAATGAGTAATTCTCCACACACACACTGCTGTCTCCCAGTTTTAGTACTTTGTCCTTCTGCCGCAGTTTTATGAGATTCAGCTCCTACTGCTGGTATGATTGCATCTTTACTATTAAAGGTCTAGGTTGCTATCTCATAGCAAGGTTTGGAGCATACACATGATGTGTCCTTTCAACTAACATCTCCTGCTGTGGAATACCAGTCCAGTTGCTTATTTGTGGTTTCATAACATTAATGCAGTCTGTTCCTTCCAGCTTCTCTGGTGTAGCTGAAAAACTCATTTTCCCTATATGCTCTGTCTTCTAATTCTATTATTTTTTAAACATATCTTCCTGAGCAGTCTCATATTCAGCCAGCCTTTTCTTTATTTTGACCTCTGAGATTTGCAGCTTTAGTACTTCATCTGAATATCTGTTTAAATCATCTTCCATTTTTTTACAAACTTTTGTTGTTTGTGTTGATATACTCCATCAGTGTTTCATTTATTTTAACCAAGTCTGTGTGTACTTGTCTTATATCTTCCTGTAGGTTACTGGAATTCATGTCTGGAGATTTCATTGCTTTTTGCTGAATAGCTGTAGAACTTCCTCCAGTCAGTGTTTCTTCCTCACTTTTTGTAGCTGATTTTTTTACAGGTATCCAGACAGTAGACTTACTAGCCAGTTATTGAAATTTACCAATAAACACAAGTCTACTGGCCTTCTCTGCTGAGTTTCTGTTTTCACACTGGGAGAGCTAGCATTAAGCCTTTGCTCCATGTGCAGCCATCTTGGAAGTCCCCTTGTTGACAAACATTTTGAGACAGCTTCATATCTTTTTGGAATACAAACTTAATGAAGCTAAAAGAAAGGCAATATCTGTAAATGATGTACCCACACATGAATTGGTTCAGCAATATCTATATTTATGGGGACATGATAGAATGAAGCATTTAGGATTATGGTTTAAAATGATTCTGGTGTGGGAGCTAAGAATATCTGAGAATAGAGTAAACAAAAGTTAATATAAAAACTGAGAAATTGGAAGCTATGTTATATGGATTGGAAGATACAAGAAGTTAAAATGTTTTAGTCCGTTTAATCTTATACACTGGTCATGCATATTTTTATCAACCAGAGTAGAGGTTGTGGATAGCAATTAATAAAGAGTTGAAGGATTTTACCTAGGAGGGGAACACGGCAAGAGTCAAGTGGAATAACATTATTCTTCAAGTAGAACAAGGTGGATTGGGATTGCGAGAGTTGAAGGGGTATTTCAGAGGTACACAGGTAAGGCTCGTGTACACAGCACAAGCAGAAACCTGTAATTCAAAGTGGAAAGGGATGAAACTGGAGGAAATTCAAGAAAAAAGGAAAGACTAGAATTTTGGATGAAGATCTTTAAGGAGAGTAACAATAATTATACAGGATATTATATTGAGAAAGTAACAAAGTATTCTAAGAGCAAAGTAAGCACAAGAATGGAGAAAGGAGATTCTGCCAATAGGGATGACTGCAGTTAGGGATACAGACAGTAGGCAAGAGGGGGCTGGAATTTAGTGGAGAAATCTGGCAAAGGAATCAAGGTATTGGGAGCAAGTAACTAGAGAGGGAAAGGTAATAGAATGGGAAGATGCCAGGTTAGAGATTGTATACTCAAAGAGAAAGAAATGGGGGGGTCCTAAATGTAATAACAGTACTTGTAGAGGACTTAGTAGAATCTAGAACAGAAACTGCTGTTAAAAAAGGAATAATTAGTAAAAGATATAAAATATTGCATGATAACTATAAAAATCAATCAGTGGAGGTTAGAAAGGATTGGGAATGGAGATTGGATGAGGAAATCACAAAGAAATAGTGGGGGATATATGTTTGTTTCCTAAATATACAACAAAATCTAGAAGGTGTAGGATGTTTTGCATGGAAATGTTTATGTTGCTATTTTTATACCCTAAGTAGTCACCAGAGAATTTTTCCTCAGGGAAACAGTAGTTGTTGTAGGTGTGATGGGATAGAAAGAGGTAATTGGGAACATATTTTCTGGGAGTGTAATGGAGTGGCAGACTTTAAAGATTTCCTGCAGGCTACTCTATCAAAATAGCAATACTGAGTGAGAATATTGGTATTACTAGGAAAATGATTCTTATGGTACAGAATCTGAAAAGACTTGCTGAATCTATTTATGTTGGCTGAATGTAAAAAAAAATAGGTAGAAGCTCTGAGTGAAGTGAAGTTCTTAAACAGCAGTCTCTGCAGATTTTGAATATTGAAAAAGCAGTGAATAATTTCTGTGGAAGATTGACTGAAATTGCAAATCAATTAGAGTTTATACTGAGACAAAATATTTTATATATGGGAAAAATAGGAAAACTTAGAAAATAGAGTCAGGAGAAACAACATCAGGATTTGTGGTATCCCAGAAAAGGAGGAGGAGACAACATGATTCAGTTTCTAGACAAGTGGCTGAGTAAGACACTAAATTTGCCCAAAACTCTTTCTTTTGGTATAGAGAGGGGATAACTACCACTTTCTAAACACTTCATTAAAGAAAAATCCTTCCTTTCCAGTGTCAGTGATCATAAAATTTTTATCTGGTCTTGATAAAGATTTAGTCCTAAGAACCGCTTGGGCAAATTATCCAATTAGTTATGACAAAGAGAAAAACTTGAATACCTCATAAAAAACTTAAAAGCAACATTAAAGTGCAGCTTTTGTTTCCTACTAAAATAGATTCATTTACAAGATGGTCAGAAAACTTTTAATTTCTTAGAAGACTTAAATTAAGAGTTAAATGAAAACTAGCGACATTCCTGTAAATCAGAATGTATGACATACCATTAAGAAGCTTTCCAGTGAGTTAGCACATGCATGTAAGTACTGAGCACGTGCAAGCAAGAGTGCCATTTTGAGTGAGCAGCCAGAGTGTGAACATGCACGTATGTAGTCAGTCAGTTTGTTTAAGTTTAATACTCCTGCCATTCATCCTAATCATCCTGATGTATCTGTATATAATAAGCTTCTTAAAAGAACACCCAGCCTCAACATTGTCTTATGCACACAAGAGTGATATGGTGTCAGAATGGGATCCAGAGTTACAGCCATGAGGCAAACCTTTAAAGTTGGAGGAATATAAAAGAGTGGATCATCCCTACTGCTCAAAAGACTTGCAAATAGGTCAGAAATAAATTCCAGATACTAAAAGTTGTGTAAATAATTTTTTTTTTACTTCAAGTATAAAACGAAGGACTCAGCATGCTCAAAACAACTTTCTTATTAAATGAAATGTCCAAAACTGCAACATATTGATAAAATATTCAAAATAATTATGAAAACACTTGAAAAAGTAGCCAAATCGCATGAAATGTACAAAAAAGGGGAAACGGCTGTATTTTTTCTATGTACTATGTTTTTGCATTAACCAAAGCTATTCAAAATATCCAAAGTGTGTGAATTGTTTGCAAGTGTGTGCAGTATTACAGTGCAGTTATTTTGCAAAGTACAGTTATTTCAAGGCGTGTTTCGAAGAGTTTATTATGCATTTGAATATTATTACAAATACCTGGTGTGTGTCAATGTTCATAGATAATTACAAGGGCCGTTTTGCATTGTGGTTTATTATAATCTGTTAGCATGGTAGATGGTTTTCACAGACCCGCATGGCTTGTGTTTGATAAAAATATTGCAGCAAATTGGAGAGTGTTTGAGCAGGAATAGAATATTTTTATACAGGCTGCTTTTTCTGACAAAGATGCACATATAAAAGCATTTATTATGCTTAATTTAGCTGGTTCAGAAGCCATTGAAAGAGAGTGTTCATTTGTATATGCCCCTGCTGTGTTTGCAGGGGAGGGACGAAGAACACCATATAGTGGTACCGGCTGAAACAAGGGAAGACCCTGAATGCTTAAAACATAAATTTAGAGAAATGTGCAAACCCCAAACAAATATTACAATGGAAAGCACTTATTTTACACAAGGGATCAAAAGCTTGGTGAAACTTTTGCAGCATATATAACTGACTTGAAAAATAAGGCTAAAACATGCAGATTTGATGATTTGAGAGATGAGTTGATAAAGGACAGGCTTGATTCTGCTCTCATGTGCTTAGCCTCCTCCTTACAAGACTGCCACCCCATAACCCAAGATTCATTTTTATCATTTGAAATGTGGCTGACCAGTTCTCAACTCATTCTAAACCCCAATCTAACCAAGCTCCTCCTACTCACCTAACTTTCATCCTAGAGTCCAAAAACAAAACTGTTATCTCCCCAGTAACACATACTAAACTGCTAGGCATCAAAATTGACAAAAGTCTGAAATTTGACATTCATATAGCCAAAATTATTAAGAAAGTTCACAAAAAATTAGGGTCTATATCAGAACATCGATACTGACAATGTTGAATGCTCAAATGAGCAAAAATTCACGTCCTCTAAGTTTAATTTTGTTCACGGTACAGTGAAGATTGGGATTTTTGCTCTTTCCTCACTGTAGTGCAATCTCTGAGTAGGAATATATATTTAGAGGGGGGGGTGTGGGGGCCACAGCCACCCACAATACCATTGTCGAGTACGTGAATATTTGCTCATGTGAACATTTGATGTTGTCGGTTTCGATGTTCTGATATAGATGCTAAAATTAGGTCTTCTTTACAGAAAGAATTTTTAACTAGATCCACAGATAGGCTACCATTGCCCATACACACCTCCTGTCATCTTTCCTATATGCCTCCCCAGTACTAGCCAACCTCCGTAAAACTAATCTTACAAAACAAGAAACCTGTTACAATAAAATTGCCAGGTTTACTACTGACGCCACACACAGGCCATTTTATTGCACTGCTCTTAAACAACTAAATTGGCTAGAACTAACTCAACTGCTCCAATATAAACAGTTAAGCTTTGCCCATAAAATCCTGCATGAACCAGATAAAATCCCCACTCAGAAATCTTATACAACCATACACCACCTCTGGAGCCCTCTGTTCCAGTGGCAAACTTCTCTTAGAAACCACCAAGGCTAACAACTCAGCTAGGGAATCTCTATTTCAAATGTCATTCCTAAAATATGGAATAAACTACCTACTTCTATTTCCTCAAGCTGCTTCATAGTACAATTCAGAAAATTCCTGTCTACTCACTTAGAAAACTCCTGGCTTTGTTCTTGCTATCCTCCAGGTTAACTCTAAGCTCTGTATACCTGTACACACCTTGCTCATTTATTGCTTCCATACTTCATACACTTATCTCATTTCCGCTCTATCTTGCCTTCTTCCTTCCCTAAATGTATATACTCAATTATCACAAGTTGTTATGCTAACCTCTAAAATACTGCAATACCCAACTATATACTACTGTTTATTTGTATGTTACTTGAAAATCTTTCATGTTTTTTCATTTGTTAATATTAGTTTGGCTAATTCTATTTATTTTGTTGTTGTTGAGTTGAGTCTTACGGCTTTTCCCGGTTAGGGGTCGCCACAGCGGAACTCCGCTCCACTAATGATTGGTAGTTGATTTTTACGTGCCAAGTTACCAACCCTGACACACAACCTTCAACGAAGGTACGCCCATTCACGCATGTCTCCACACAGAAGACGCTGTAGCTGAGAATCGAACCGGACAGCGTCTTACTGTGAGATGACAACGCTACCGCAGCACCACCACTGCCTACTGCAGCACCATTGTTAATTTCTAAAATGTGTCTCTCTCTTACTGCTGGAGCATTTCTCCCTGGGCCTCTGCTGAAAAAGGATCTATGTCCAGTTGGACTTTCCCGGTAAACAAATCTAAAATAAATAAATGAGTTGTGTTTGGTCCTAATAATGACACAGTGAGAGAGATTTTGCTCCAGCACAGTGATTTAATGTTAAATAAGGCCATTGAGATTTGTCAGATATATGAGCTTACAGAGAAGCACACAAGTATGCATAGAAATGAGAATAGCTGTGGAAGACACAGTGACAAAGCTCATGTTAATAGTATGTAGCACATGGTTAAAAGAAACAGGTCCAAGCACATGGGAGCTACTGCAGGTCCTGTAACAGTCCCTAAGAAACCCCGAGTCTTTCCAGCAAACTCCAGAGCATGCTCAATGAAGCAAAAGGGTGAGTCACCAAAGTCAAAACATGAGCCCCCACCCAGCTTCATAGTTAACTATCGTAATTGTGATGGTAATCACGAACACAAAAGAGAAAATTCTTAGCTTTTGGTCAACAGTGTCATTCTTGCAATAAGTGGAATAATTTCAAAAGATTTTGCAAATCAAATAAAGCACATTTTTTTATTAAAAGAAGACATTCCAAGAGGTAAGTTGATAAATTAGAAATCTGCAACCCTACTTTTTATGTTGATGGTGTGTCTGTGCATGGTGAAACAGTTAATGCAGTAGATTTATGGACAGTGGATGAGATCTTTTTTGGATTAATCGGAGTCCCATAGAGCTCAAAGTGCAATGTTATGTCAGCAGAAATTGATGGCAGGTGTGTACCCAAGAAGACTGAATGTTGTAATTAAATCAAAAGGTGCTTCAACAAAGTATAAGTTTAAGGGTGTGCACACTTATGCAACCAGTTTATTGTACATTTTTTATATTTTTCCCCTAACAGATTTGTTTTTCAGTTAGTGTGCAGGTTATAGGTCACATTAAAGGTGGGAAAAGTTTTGAAATGATTTATTGTGGTCTCATTTTTTTAAATCACAAAATACTGGCATTTTAACAAGGGTGTGTACACATTTTATATCCACCATATGTATCATCAAATGATATTGAACATGGATTGAACATAATCAGATTGGTTCATGACCACTAGGCCTCCACTTTTATTGGGCCACATTAAGCTAAAGTTATTGAATGTCTTTAAATCATAAATAATATCCCATTCGACCTTACTCATATTATACCATTGAAGAGATGGGTAGTTCTTCAAGAAATGTTGAATATCCATTTCACGTACTTGATCAAACATTTAAAATACTGGATGTAATTCCAGATTAAATGTGCAGAATTTAGTGCTTCAAGTATCAAAATCGCTATTTCCCAATGCCATCTTTAAGTTTAATTTCCTTATGTACAGTTTTAACTCTGTAATAATTTTAGAAATATCTGCCCATCTTGCCGGCACAAATGAATAACCCCTACTAAAAAATTCTGCATGTGCAGTGATGTTTTATGTACTGCAATTGTACAACCATCAAAAATAGTCAAGATGTTCTTCATCTCACATTGCTGCAGTCCTTACACTTGGGTAGTCCGCTGTCCTCGGTCGGCCCGAATATCAAAGTATAAGGCTGACGTCGGTCAAGGCGCATTTGACTGACATCAGGACATCAGGGTACAAATGCGCATGACCGACGTCATATCCTCAGTCTTTTTTGCCGCATGGTCCGATGCAGAAGCAGCATTGCAAGTGCCGGTTGGCGTTCTGAGATTTTTCGATTTCGAAGTTTCAGACCGAGTTCAAAGTTGGCTAAGTACCCGTTGGGAATATTTTAGTTTTTCTTGCCTCAGTGATTTACGGATGTCAGAAAAAGTCAATAATTGCATTTCTTGTGGGAAACAGATACCGCATAGAGATCATCATACTTTGTGTATTCCTTGCTTAGGGCCTGAGCACGACGTTGTTGGCTGTCGCTCTTGTGCTAGATTTAATAAACGCACTATAAAGAGAAGGTTGGATTGTGCAAGGTTAGTCTTTGGGAAGCGGTGCAATTATAAAATGCCGTCGGATGCTCCGCGCCCGCTTCTTCAAGAAGCGCAAGGACAAAGCAGTTAAGCCTAGGCTAGAAGAACCGTCTGTACCGGACGCTGGTTCTTTAGAGGTGTCGGTGGAGCCGGTGGCTCCACCGGAGGTTTCTTTGTGTTCTCAGGGTGAGACTTTATTATTGCAAGATGTGGCCTCTCAGGAGGCAAGTCAGGCTAAGGGGGCTTCTCAGGTTACTATACTCCCCTCCCTTCCTAGGGTGGCTAGGCCCTCTCCTTCTGTTTCAAAGGCTTCTCCCAGGGGCAGGCCAGGTTTAGCTTCAGTTGGTGTTATCCCTAGCTCTTCAGGAACTGTGCCCAAGAAGCATATGCTTAAAATGGCAGAAGATTTGATTACTTTGATTAGGGGTTCCATGCCCCCTCCTGATAAGAGACCTAGGGTGGAGCCTGAGCTGGGGGGTTTTGAGCAGGCTTCAGATGTTTCAGAGTATTCGACTGAAGACTTGCAGGAGTACTCTCCTTATTCTGATTCTGATGTGGATGATTCTACTCCTTCTGCTTTTCCTCCTGAGGATTTTTCTTTTTCAGAAACTCTTCATTCCATGAGGGAGCATTTTAAGTGGGAAGGTCAGGACTTCTCTGATTCCAGGAAAAGGCTTAGGGAATTTTTGTTTTTACCCCAGCATAGGCCTTTGGCTACACCTCCTGTTTTGGATGTAGTGGAAGATGTTTTTTCAGAGGCTTCTCTTAATCCTGATTCTTTGCCTCCTGCTCCTGTTAAGCTGGATAGGTATTACAGGGTGCCTGAAGCTCATAAGTATCTTTTTAAGAGTCCTAGGGCAGACCCAGAAACTGTTAGCCAGGGGCCTAAAGGTGTTAAGGCTTCTGTTGTAAAGAATCCGGTTCCTGCAGACAAAGAGGCTAGGGCCTTGGATAGATGGGGAAAGAAAGTTTATACTTCTTCCACTCTTGCTATGAGGGCTTTGAATTGCCAGTTTCACATGTTGAAATACCAAAACTATCTCCTTTCACAATTGAAGTCTAAGGTTGATGCTCTGGCAGTAGGTATTGATTGTAAAGAGTTGCAAGATTTAGTACATGTTTCTGAACAGGTGGGTAAGCATTCTTTGCAATGTGGTTTTGATGCTGTACAGGCCTCGTCTAGGGTGGCTGCCACTGGGTCAGTTCTTCGCAGGCACGCCTGGCTGAGGGATCAAAATTTGTGTGAACATGTTAAAACAAGGATTTTAGATGCTCCTTTACAATCTGACGTGTTATTTGGTCCTCCTGTTGAGGCAGTTTTAAAGAAAATGGAAGACAAGGCTAAGTCTATGCAGACTGTTAAAGATTTTTTGCAGGTCCAGCCCCCAAAGTTTAGTAGAAATTGGCCTACTAAGGGGTGGACGTATCCTTCTTATGATTCCCAGTCTAGGGGTAGATCTAGACGTGGTAGGGGCAGAGCTCAGGGCTCTTTCAGGCCTAGAACAGGGAGTTCTCCTGCACAGACTTCGGGTGAGGGCAGGGGTCAGTCCTTTCGTAAACAGACCCAATGACCTACCTTTTCAGCTGCCAGAGCCTTCTCGTCTGGCAGCACCTTTGGGAGGAAGGTTGGCACTTTTCAAAGAAAATTGGAGTTTAATTACCCAAGACAGATGGGTATTGGATATCATACACCACGGTTACAGGTTTTATTTTCATACCTTGCCTCCTTTCAAAGGCATGCCAGACGTTCCTCCTCAACAAAGAATAGAGGCTCACAAGCAAGTTTCTCTGTTACTCCAAATAGGGGCCATACAGCCGGTTCCTATGCCAGAAGTGGGCCTAGGATTTTATTCTCGCCTGTTCCTAGTACCAAAGAAGGGGAACACGTGGAGACCAATTTTGGATTTATCTACCCTCAACACTTATCTGGACATTCCCAAGTTCAAAATGTTGACGTTACAGCAGCTTTTACCTCTGCTGGGCAAAGATCATTGGATGGTAACTTTGGATCTCAAGGAGGCTTACCTTCATGTTCCTATCAGACTAAGTTGCAGGAAGTATCTGCGTTTCGAGCTGGGACTTCTCACTATCAGTTCTCTGCATTGCCCTTTGGCTTATCTACTGTGCCCAGAGTGTTCACGAAAGTTCTGGCTCCAGTGATAGCTTTCTTCAGGCTAAAAGGAATACAGATCTATCCTTATTTGGACGACTGCCTGATTCTGGCTCAAGGAAGGGAAGAGCTTCTTCATCATTTGGAATATGTGATAGCAGTGCTAAGATGCCTGGGGTATTCTGTGAGCGAAATAAAGTCCAGTCTAGTACCCTCTCAGGACATGTGAGTTCTGGGTGTGAGACTGAATACAGCATCCCTGATGGCCTTTTTAACCCCGGACAAACAAAAGAGTCTATCCCTTTACTTCCATCAGCTATCTCATCAGTCCGGGCTGACTGCAAGGACAGTCCTTCAAGCCTTAGGGTTCATGGCATCTTGTATTCTGGTGCTTCCCAATGCCAAACTGCATATGAGGAAGCTGCAATGGTATCTCAAAAATGTATGGACACAGCACTGCCAGGATCTAGACACTGTCATTCAAATAAATACCTTGCATTCAAAAGGAATTTTTGTGGTGGGCTCAGGAATGTCACCTAAACAAGGGACTCTCTGTGACCCGGCCAGAGGCGAGTCAGATTTTAACGACAGATGCCTCAGACAAAGCTTGGGGAGCTCATCTAAATGGAAAGTGGATACAAGACAAGTGGCCTGCCAGACTACAACATCTACATATCAACCTGAAGGAGATGTTAGCAGTCCAGTTTGCATTAATAGCTTTCAAGGATTTACTTCTTCCAGGGCAGGTGTTGATTCTAACAGACAACACAACTGTCATGTGGTACATCAACAAGCAAGGGGAACGCATTCTTATCCTCTATGCAGGCAAGCAATGATTTTGTGGGAGACTGCTCTCAGTTTACAGCTCAATCTTCAGGCAAGGTTTCTGCCAGGAGCACAGAACTCCTTAGCAGATGTGTTGAGCAGGCAATTATGGATCCCCACGAGTGGAAATTGGATCCTCATGTATTTCAGAAATTGACAGTGTCATGGGGAACTCCAGACATAGATCTGTTCGCTTCTCCACTAAACCATCAGCTGCCAAAGTTTTGCACAAAAAGGTTTCATCCCACAGCTTGGAGAGTGGACGCTCTTTCTTTCAATTGGAGCAATCTTCATGTGTATGCCTTTCCTCCTCTGCCTCTCCTCCCAAAGGTACTTCTAAAGGTCAGACAGGACAAGCCAAGGATGATTTTAATAGCTCCAGATTGGCCTCGACAGCACTGGTACCCATTACTGAGAAGTCTGGTACGGAAGCCTCCATGGCCTTTGCCTTCGATTCCACACCTGTTGTCACAGGAAGACAGCCATTTGCTGAATGTCAAACTTCACTCTCTTCACCTAACGGCCTGGCATATTCTGTTTTGAACCATAGAAGGTCTCAACTTCCACAACAAGTCTTGAATGTGATTTTGGAAGCTAGAAGGCCTAGTACAAGGAAAGTGTACGCAGATAAATGGAAGAGATTTTTATTTTGGAGTGCAGCAAAAGATTTTGATGTTTCTGAGCCTAATTTGAGTGTGGCTCTTCAATATCTTACTGAGTTACTGGACAAAGGTTTGTCTTTCTCTTCTATTAAGGTTCATGCTGCAGCAATTTCGGCTCACTATGATTGTGTCCCACCATTGTTTTCTCATCCTTTGTTCAAGCAATTTCTTAGAGGGGCAAAGAATATAAGACCCCCGAAGAGCTCCTACTCCTGCTTGGGATCTCAATTTTGTGTTGGAGAAACTCACTCTACAACCTTTGAGCCTGCAGCTACTTCTGAGTTGAAATGTTTATCATGGAAGACTGCTTTTTGTTGGCAATTACCTCTGCAAGAAGGGTTTCTGAATTGCAGGCCCTTATGGCGGTTGAGCCTTTCTTGATTTTCCATAAGGATAGGGTATCATTATGTACTAATCCTTCCTTTATGCCTAAGGTGGTTTCTAGTGTGGCTTTAAACCAAACTATTCATTTGCCTACTTTTTATGCAAATCCCCAAAATAAAGGGGAAAAGATTTTGCACACTTTAGATGTACACAGGCAGTTGCGTTATTATTTGGACAGAACTAAAGGGTTCAGGCAGTCTCAGCAGTTGTTTGTTTCTTTTGCTTTGAGTTCTCAGGGCAAGCCTGTGTCAAAACAAACTATTTCTAAGTGGATTGGGTTTTGCATTGCTTTCTGTTATTCCCATCATGGCAAGGAGATTCCAGCTGGGATTAGGCCTCATTCCATTAGGGCTACTGCCACATCAACAGCTTTTTTGAGGGGAGTGGCAACCAAGGATATTTTGTAGGCAGCTACTTGGAGTTCAGTGCATACTTTCTCTAGGCATTATCACCTGCCACTTTACTCTAAATCCAGGGCTAGTTTTGCCACTGCTGTTTTGCAGGGCATTTTGGCAGCTCCTGCTTCCTTGTAGTTAGCCATCCTCCCTTACCTCTGCTTTGGGATTCTACCCAAGTGTAAGGACTGCAGCAATGTGAGATGAAGAACATAGTACAGTTTTGTACCTACCATAAATGTAGATGTTCGAAGATCCACATTGCTGCAGTCCAATTTACCCTCCCTCCTTCCCCTCTGCAGATAGAGGCGGTTGTGTGGGTTGGGTTGTACATATTGTGTATATTGTATATATTGTACATATAGTTAGTGCTAGGGTGGTTGGTTGGTTGTTTGCTGTCTTTTGGTTTTGACCTTTATTTTTAGGGTCTTCTGACATCTGGGGCAAGAAAAGACTGAGGATATGACGTCGGTCATGCGCATTTGTACCCTGACGTCCTGATGTCAGTCAAATGCGCCTTGACCGACGTCAGCCTTATACTTTGATATTCGGGCCGACCGAGGACAGCGGACTACCCAAGTGTAAGGACTGCAGCAATGTGGATCTTCGAACATCTACATTTATGGTAGGTACAAAACTGTACTTTTTCGCTACTTTGTTGTTCTTATTCCTTTTCTTCATATAGTAATTCTATGGGTGGAAGGTGGGAGAATGATAGTTATTCAGGCTCTGTGTTAAAGTCGGGTTTATATCACTTCAACAAACCGCATTTCCTCAGAATTGCTGTTCATTGAATTCACCCCCCCCTGCTAATTCTATATATATACCAACTCTGAGATCACACTACTGTGGGAAAGGGCAAATTTTCCAATCCTCACTGTACCGCGATCTCATTATGGACAGTTCGATGAACAGCATGTTTGATGTAATTGCACTGAAAATGCCGTTTGAAGTGATTTTTCACTGAACTGGTAGGGACCCTAAAGTCGTGGATGGATTGTTCGCACTTCTGTTGTAAATATTATCCGATTGCCATAGTGGGGGATAATCCAAAGGGTGGTCATTAACCTGTTGCCCATGATCTTGCATAACCTCTTGATGATATGGATGATGTTCTTTTTGTTCAAACATCCCTTTGGGAGGTTGAGGATATGTCCTCCCTCCCTTCTGTATAATCTTTCTGGTCCCATTCACACTTTTTCATTTTCCTTTCTTGAATGATTTCACAGTCTGTATCTACATCTCTAAAGATAAAGATATAATGTTATGGTGTCCGTCTCGCCTTCCTTCTTTCTGGTTGGGTTCGGAGCCGATCTCTGCTCCAACTTGGCCACTTCTAAAGCTCAAAAAGTCTTTACTGGCTCGAGGCTAGACCCTTATCCAGCATGCTTAGCGGTAGCTACCCAGATCTCGTTTGCTGCTTGCAGCATTGAGATTGTCTTCTCATGGCTCAGGCTAAGTAGTGATATTTTTCTGTAAAATTTCTTATTGTTTAAGGCTAAATTTCTTTAGAGTTTAGTGAATACTCTTTCTATATCACCCCTATCCTCATTGATTTTTTTTTTTTTTTTGCTGCTGTTATGCCGTTGTTTTCTCTCAGGCCTTTACCTGTGTTGTTGTCGGCAGCCCGTTTTTCTTGAGGGTTGTTCTCTTGTCCTGTTATCCCTCCTTGCTACCTAGGGAGAAGCCATTTTAGTTAGAGGCCTTTTTCATTTGGGAGTAGTAGCCGTTTAACTTAGAGGCTAACCCCCCTCTTCTTCCTCCCTTTTCTTCTTCTTAGAAAAAAAAAAAAAAAAAAACACTCTCCAAGTTGTTAGTCCTGTCTTTTGTGATGCTTATAATGTCTAAAAAAATACCTAAGCAGTCAGGGTTCAAGAAATGCAACTCGTGTTGCCAGAAAATGTCCCTTACGGGACGGGCACACAAGTTGTGTGTATTGCCTAGGGGCGCTCCACCTGCAGGACTCGTGCTCTGTTTGCAATGCCTTTATTGCATGGGTTTTGCAGTAGAGACACAACAATCTTATTTTGAGAGGGTTATTAAAACCCCAGTAGCATCAGAGATTCAGCCCTTAAAAATAATCCGATGACAAACTGGCATCTTCGGCTCCACCTTCGGTGCCGGAAAATGCTAAACCCATATCTTCAGAACCTTTATGGCAGATTTTTGGCTCCGAGGAGTCTTTTTCTCCAGTGGCTTCATCATTGTTTTCGGAGCCATCCTGGACCCAAAGAGATCAAGATCTCCTTCGTTGGACCCAGTGAGATCTGTACATCAGTCTACACTGTTGCAGTCAGTGGCAGGTAGTCACTGGTCCTCGTCTCACTCCTCTCAATCATCCAGGAGTTTATCGGATGATGATGTGGAGAGAGTGGTGAAAGAGGCTGCTCAAGACACGGTATTTGCTATATTGTTGTCGAGCCCAGCCCAGAAGGAAGTGGCGCCATTGTCCAAAACAGTCCCTGTCTCTATTCCTCCTCAGACTGCGTCCAGTTTGGAGCCAGAGTACATGGAAGTAGTAGTGGTGAAACCGTCTGTTCCGACAACCCTTGCCTTGGTTCAGACATTCGCTATGACCTCCTCGATAGTCCGCCCTGTCGAGGGGTCTAGGTGCTGAGACTCTCTCGTCAGCTCTGAGGGGGGAAGTGGCATCGGATGCTTGTCCGACCCTGCTTTCCCCCTCGGAGCCTTAGCGCAGGTGAGTTTGGCTCCCACATCTGCCTCGGAGTCGTTGCCTTCGGTGCGGAGGAAGTCTCCAGGCTCATCAGAGTTGTAGCCTCCCTCTGTTCTGGACTGTGGTGCCTTTGAGGTGATAAGGAGTGTGCTGTCTACTGAGACCGCTCCACCCTCGGCTCCATTGGCTCCGTCCTCATTGATAATGGCGTCTGCCTCGGATCCTCCTATCTGTCCCAAGCATAGGGAACCGATTCCCCAGGATGCCCCACAGGGTGACCCTTCTTCTTCCAAGACCTCTCCTGAGCATGCCTCAGAGGAGGTTTCCAGGAATAAAAGATGGAAGAGGAAGCATGTGGACTCCCCTGAGTCTGTCACTTCTGACATGAACTTGGAAGGGTCCCCACAGTCCCCATCTGAGGATGTCTCATTCTCTGACATCCTGGAGAGCCTTAGGCAGAGGGGAAAGTGGAAGTTACTTGCCCCTTCTGAGGACGAGTCCGTGTACCTGGATGCATTTGGTTCCCGACCCTCCACCTCCTGGGTGTCTTTGCCTTTCGACCCACTTTTGTCTGTAGTCAGTCGAAAGGCGTGGAGTGCTCCAGAGGCCATGGAGCCCATTCCGAGAAGGCCTAACAAGTTCATTACCACATCAGAGGACAAGACATTTCTCTCTAAAGATGTGCCAGTTGATGCTATGGTAGTGGCAGCAGCCACCAAGAAGGAACTTTGTGGAGACTTCCTCTTCTCTCCATCCGCAAAACAAGGAGTCTAGAGCCATGGATAGATATGGGAAATGTTTTTTCTCTTTGGCGTCCTTTGCTCTTCGGTTGCTGAACTATTTGACACATTTCACAGGACTTCAGAGGGATCTCCTTAAAGAGCTGGGAGATACCCTCCAGGATCCTTCAGCTGAGGGAGCGGCTTCCAAGTCAGCTAACCAGCTAGCGACCCTAACCTCCATTGTTAACTCCTCCATGCGCCTAATTTCTTATGCAGAAGATGGAGTGAGTAGGGCTGCAGGCACAGGAGTGGCTCTTCGCAGCCACTCCTGGATGCGCCTTTGTCAATTTGCAGAGCCCTTCAAGTCTTCCTTTACAAATGCCCCCTTTGACGGCTCGACCTTGTTCGGGAACACAAGTTAGAGAGACTCTTAACAGGAGTGAACGAGATGACAAAACTCTCTCTGCTGTAGGAGTCCATTTTTCCACTGTGTCCAGGCCTTATCCCAAAGGCCAAAAGAGTGTTAAAATGTGGTTCTGTAAATCCCAGGGAGCTTTGCCGGACACTCATGGAGATAATTCCCCCAGGGGCAGAGGAGGATATAATAACAGGAGATGCCAGTCTCGTGGTGGGGGGGTCTCTGCCAGGCCCTTTCAGAATCCCTGAAGGATTGCCTGGCTGCCCACTTCTGGAGGCAGTCGGGGGCAGAATATCAGTGTACCCAAAAGCCTAGCAAGATATAACAGAAGACTCGTGGGTAGGGTGCATATTATCCAGTGGTTACAAAATTCCCTTTTTCCAAACACCCCTAAGAAGTCAAAAATGATCAATCCCAGATGTTCCACACAATCTTCGGGGTCAAGCAGCCTTGGAAGTAAAACGTTTGCTGCAAAAATTGCTGCAAAAAAGAGCCATTCAGGAAGTCCCCGCAGACCAGATCGTATCTGGAACTTACTCAAGGTTCTTTTTAGTTCCAAAAAAGACAGGGGACTGGAGACCTGTCCTGGATCTCAGCAAGCTAAACAGAGTAGTAAAGAAGACCAAGTTCGGATGGTGACAGTGCAGTCCATTCTACCCTTCTTGGGTCAGGAAGATTGGATGTGCTGTATCGATCTCCAGGACGCGTGCTACCATATAAAAATGGACAGGCAGTCCAGGAGACAGTTATGCTTCTGGCTGGGAGACAGTCTTTAGCAGTTCAGAGCTCTGCCCTTTGGTCTCACTACAGCCCCCATGGTGTTCACCAAATGCATGGCAGTAGTGACGGCTCACCTGAGACGTTTGGGATTCCAGGTGTTTCCTTATCTAGACGACTGGCTCCTCACTGCTGCCACCGACCATCATCTCTTAAGGGCCAGGAACCACACTATTCACCTTTGTGCACATCTAGGAATCACAATAAACTACGAAAAATCTGGCTTGTTGCCCTCTCAATGTATTACTTTCATATGTGCTCAACTAAATACAAGAAGCATGATAGCCAAGCTCCCACAGGAAAGGGTGATTTACCATTCGATGTCAGGTCTCTCTCCTCTTGTCAAAGTCAAAGGTTCAGGCATGGTTAGTCCTAAAGGTCTTGAGCTTGATGGAGGCTGCCATTACTCTAGTCCTGTTAGGTCATTACCATATGAGGATTTTGCAGTTGCTCCTTTTCACTCAGTGGTCATATCAGGATCTACCTGTGTCACACATGATCTTAATCACAGATGCTTGCAGTAAAGGTCTACAGTGGTGGCTCCACTCTCCCCTAGTCAGTCTAGGTCGACCTTTTGTAGCCCCTCATCCAGTAGCCACAGTGACCACTGACGCTTCCCAGATAGGGTGGGGAGGCATTATCTGGGACAGACAGTCCACGGAACTTGGCAACCTCATGAGTACCATTTGCACATCAATGTCCTGGAGATGAGAGCGGTGTTATTAGCATTGCAGGCACTTCACAACTCTCTTCCTTTGGGCTATATAGCAATTCAGATGGACAACATGTCAGTGGTGTGGTACGTCAACAAACAGGGCAAAACCAAATCTTACCCCTTGTGTCAGGAGGCCCTTCAAGTATGGCAATGGACGATTTCCTCTCGGCATTTTCTGGTTGCACCACACATCCCTGGGAAGTCCAACATGACAGTGGACAAGCTCAGCAGGGCATATTCTCATGTAACACGAGTGGTCTCTGAAACAAGATGTAGCAGATATGATCTTCTGCAGATGGGGCCAGCCATGCTGCGATCTTTTGCCTCATACCTAAACAATGACTGCAGCAGCTACTTTGCCCTAGTTCCCCCACTGGAACAGTCACCCAGCGATGCACTTATCCACGATTGGCCCCCCGGGATACTTTACGCCTTTCCTCTAATTCCAGAAGTTCTTCAGAAATTAAAGTTGTTGAGTCACAAGCTGATCCTCATTGTCCTTTACTGGCCTCACCCGATATGGTTCCCATTCCATTGGCATTACCTGCAAGAGGAGCCTTGGATTTTGGACCCGGTTCCAGATCTATGGACACATCAGTCGGGTGCTCTTCATCCCTCCATTCAAACTCTCAAGCTGACAGCTTGGTTTTTCCACTTTCAGTCCTAGCCAGGCTTTTGGATATCTAACCTCTATTTCAACATATTTTAGTCTCTTCTCACAAACCAACTACTAGGAAACATTACGCTAGTAAACGGAAGAAGTTCTCTTTTGGACCGAGCAAAATGACACTGATCCCTTTACTGCACCAATTTCAAAAATGTTGGACTTCCTGGCCGAAACCTTTGAGAAAGGAGCAGCGGCTGCTACGATTTGAGTTCAACTGGCTACTATATCCAATTTCCATGTGGGCCTTCTAGGTTCTAACGTTGTGTCCCACAAGCTATGTACGGCCTTTTTGAAAGGTGCTACCCTATTAAGGCCTCTCATCTGAGAAACTCTCCATCCTTGGGATTTAAATTTAGTACTAGTGGCTCTAATCCTCCCTCCCTTTGAACCAACCGCTTCTTGTCCTCTAAAATTCTTATCATGGAAGACTCTCTTCCTGATTGCAATTACATCAGCTAGGCAGGTTTCCGAGTTACAAGCACTTTCCATCCACCCGCCTTATATGATTTTTCACAAGGATAGAGTATCTCTTAGAACAAATCCTTCCTTTTTACTGAAAGTCTGTTCAGAGTATAATTTGAAATCAGTCAGTTGAACTCCCTGTATTCTTTCCAAATTATGGCAACAAGGCAGAGTATAAGCTACATCAATTAGATGTCCACAGGCAGTTACGATTTTATCTTCAAAGAGCCAAGGACATCAGAAAAATCAAATCAGCTGTTTGTATCCTTCTCACAGAGTAAGCAAGGCTCACCAGTTTCCAAAGTGACTTTGTCAAAATGGCTGTTCAATACTATTACCTATGCTTATGAATCACGGAATGTGTCTGTCCCGGGAAAGGTAAGGGGACACTCTACTAGGTCCCTGGCTACCTACATAGCTTTTCAAGCCAAGCTTCCATTAGATACTGTTTGTGTGGCAGCAACATGGACTACTCCCCATATCTTCATTAATCATTACAAAGTGGACATGGCCTCTCGGAACAGGCCATCTTTTGGGTCCACTGTTCTGATGTCTTTTTTCCAGTGAGCAACCCAGGATTTAGGTGCTGGGGATGCTGTCCCAACCAGAAAGAAGGAAGGCAAGATGAATAACATAAAGAAGTTATGTTCTTACCATAATGTTCCATGTTTGTTGTCCTTTATCTCACCTTCATTCTTGCATCCCTCCCTCCTTCCCCCATCCTGGATGATTGAAAGGAATTTCCTTTTTGGCTGATTTGGCTGAGTTTCCTCTGCTTTTCAGCTGTTGGTATAGTCCTTTGTCACCATTGTTCTGTTTTTTTCGGTACAAGGAAGCAGTATTGTTTGAGTACCTCCTTTATTTGGTAATTTATAGTTCTCCTATCTAGTGGTTAGTTGTCACAGATGAGATCTGGGTAGCTACCGCTGAGCATGCTGGGATAAGGGGCTAGCCTCGTGCCAGTAAGGAATTTTCAAGCTTTAGAAGTGGCCAAATCGGAGCAGAGATCAGCTCCAAACCCAACCAGAAAGAGGGGAGGCAAAATAAAGGACAACAAACATAGAACGTTATGGTAACAACATAACTTCTTTTTTCATTTTATAATAGCTGCATAGCAGGTCTTGTATAATGGTTCTATCAAGTCTTTTTATATCAATATATAAAGCATCCATTTATTTAATATTATTTTTTATAATATACCAACATATTACCTTATGGAACCTATTTAAACATTCACCGATATAAAGCTTTTAATAAGATTTAGCAAAGAAAACAAATAGCAAATACAAGAGAGCTAACCCAGTGGTAACAAGTCACAAATTAATAAAAGCACATAAAAAAACAGTGCGTCTCAGCAGAGGTAAAAGCAGGCAGTTTTAATAAATTCCACTAGGCATAGTAAAAGAACAGAAAGTGCTTTCCCTGACTAAATCAGCTTCTTCAGACCATAAAACAGTGTAAAAAGCAACTTCAATAAATACTCTGCACACACGCAATTCCATCCAATGAAAATGCTTAATTATATTTTAATTATCCCTCCCACTTAAAAACATTCTTCCTATTGCTTAGACAACCCTGTAGCTTTCAGTGCTTGCCTCAAAGGAACCTTAGCATTCAGTCCTTTGCTTTTGTCTGCCTGCAATTGCAAGATCCAAAATAATTTCCTTGATTCAGTTTTATTGGATATGCCACCTAATCAAAGGTAATACTTTTGGATCTTACAAGATTAAGAGACAAATGGAATTTGCTTTTTACACCATTTTATGGTTTGAAGGAGCTGATTTAGTCAGCAAACGCGCTTACCATTCTTTTACTGTGCCTAGTGGAATTTATTAAAACTGCTTTTACCTCTGCTGGGATACTGTGTTTTTTATGTGCTTTTAATGAGATTTATTAGTCATCTAAATAACATAAATATTTAAATGGAATTGTTTTGTTATTTTTATTTTACATTGGTTGACCGGGATAGTCCGACTGGATGCATGACCATTTTCAGCGGAGGCCCGGGGAGCAAAGCTCCAAGGGTAAGACAGATTTTTACCCATTCTAGAGAGAGTTAGCCAGGCTTGATACATTGACATAGCCAGTTAAGTGCCAAATGTTGTTTGAGTCTAGTTTTAAATTGACCTAAGGTAGAAAGTAAGGTAATATCAGCTGGAAGAGAGTTCCAGGGTCTACTTACAGAGTTTGCAAAGAGAGAGTCACCGGCTGTGTTATTAATTTTGCTAGTCTGAATTAGTAGTTTGTTAGAGGATCGAATCAGTCTAGGATTGTTATAGGGGGTGATAATATTTTTAAGTGCAGGAGTGTTGTCCTGATTATAGAGGATTTTATAGGCCATTATCAGTTTCTTATACTAGATTAGGCTGGGTAGTTCAAGCCACCCAAGCTGATTTAGATTGATGCAATGATGTGTCCTAAAAGGCAGCCCAGTGGCAAACCTGGCAATGTGGTTGTAGCAAATTGAGAGTTTAAGGACAGTCTTGTTTAAATTTGAGAGTAGAGGGGATGCATACAGAAGGGTTGAAAGAAGGTGAAGAGGGAGCTATGGCAATTTTAGCTGGAGGGGTTAGGAAGGCTTTTCTTCTGTAAAGTGACCCTAGTTTTTTTATTGATGGTTTTGATAGTTTGGTTAACATGTAGGTCGAATTTTAGATTATTATCTATGATGACACCTAATAGTTTTGTAAAGGGGTCAGGGGAGATTATTGTGCCATCATTTGAATTTATGGTAAAAGTTAAAGTGGTAGACCTACGTGTTGGTGAAAATAACAGCATTTTAGTTTTTTTGGGATTTAGGATCAGTCGACGTTCATGGTCAGCTACCCAAACCACCTTTAATACAACAGAAAGCCAGTTTTCTGTTGTATTAAAGGTGGTTTGGGTAGCTGACCATAACTCTACTGGAGATGTGGCCGAGCAAATCAGAGTAGAGTCATCAGCATATTGGATACAGCTGACTTTTGGGAAGGCAGTATAAAGGTCGTTAGTGAAGATGGAGAACAGCAAGGGTCCTAGTATAGAGCGTTGTGGTACTCCAAGGATGTTAGGTAGAAGATTAGAGAGTTTGTTCTGCCAGAGGACAGCCCGCTGTCGACCATTCAGGTAGGACTAAAACCATTGAAGGGCTTTAGTATCAAGACAAAATGGTTGCAGGGTGTGGATTAAAAGTTGATCAACCATATTGAATGCCTTGGAAAGATCCAAGAAGAGGGCTGAGGATATACAGTTATTGTTGCAATTATGGTTTATGGTGTTGGTAAAGGCTAGGAGGGCTGAAGTAGTGCTATGATGAAGATGGAAGCCATGCTGAGTGTTTGCCATAAGGTGATTCTGGATTAGTTGGTGCATGAGTTGTCGATGAATACATTTTTCCATAATCTTTGCAAGTGGAGAGAGTATAGCTATTGGCCTATAATTGGAGAATTCAGTAAAGCTGCCTCCTTTCTGAAGTGGGATTACATAGGATATTTTCCAGATGCTGGGAATTTTAGCTTCTACTATGGTTCGATTGATTGGTATTGAGACAGAGTAAGCAATGGCATCAGCTGATTTTTGTAGGTATTTGGCAGGGAGTTGATCAGCAGAAAGTGTAGTGGGTTTTAACTTTTTGATCAAGGTACGGATAAGTGAAGTGGCAACTGGTTGGAAGCTGAGCGCGAGTAGGTTTCTATGGGTGGTAGTTTCAGGACCAGGGGAGCTAGGAGATAGTTGGCTAGCTAGGGCTTGAATTGTCTCAGTAAAGAATCAGTTAAATCTGTCAGAAACATCTTCAGGGGTTTTATCAATAGTAGCAGCAGGGATTGGGGTTGAAGTTTGTCCAGGATGTAGTAGATTATTTAAACCTGCCCAAAACTTCTGAGAGTTATTTTGATTTACTGTATGTAAATTACAGTAGTATTGTTTTTTGTCTTGTAAAATTATTTTTTTAGTTTCGTTCCTGGATTGCCTGTATTTAATGTGATCTTAGGGGGTCTTTAGAAGAACACCATAAAGCCCATGCATTGTTTC
The DNA here is from genome assembly GCF_019279795.1 of Protopterus annectens. Taxonomy (NCBI): domain Eukaryota; kingdom Metazoa; phylum Chordata; order Ceratodontiformes; family Protopteridae; genus Protopterus; species Protopterus annectens. The sequence continues at coordinate 848,794,246 of NC_056726.1, read as the reverse complement.
TAAGGGTAATTTTGAGTTTAGACTCTTTAGAAAGCCATGGCACAGTTTTTGCCTTTGTTCTCTTTGAACGAACAGGTGCATGCAAATCAAGGATCTCAAGGAATTTGTTGTTAAAGTATGCTACTGCTTCCTCTAAGAGGAGGTGTTTTAGAATAGACCAATTACATCAGTTTAGTTTTTGTTGGAATTTGGCAGGGTCAGAGTTTTTATTGTTACTAACCTTTCTGAGTAAGAGTTGTTGAGAATTAATGGCTTTTTGCTTAATTACATATGTGAGAAGGTGATCGCTTAGGCCATCAGGGAGGGTACCAGAGGTGTACAGTTGGGGGGTGACTATTTAAGAGTACCCAGTCAAGTATGCTTTCTTTTTGGTTGGGTTACCTATCCTGGTAGGGGTGGATATGATTTGTGTAAATGCATGCAGGTTAATATGGGTGGTTGGGGATTCTGAGGAACATGTGCCCCAGTCTATGTTAAAGTCTCCAAGTAGTAGGGTTTCTTGGGGGTAGTGACATGATAGCCAGTGCAGGATATCTTCAAGTGTAGATATATTGTTACCTGGGGGAATGTACATACAGATGATATTAATGCATTTATTTTTATTAAGTTGCAATTTGGTGGCAAGAATCTCTGAGTTATTAATCTGAGGTGGTTGTATTACATCTATGGTGACATTCAACTCAGATTTATAGAGTACAGCTACCCCACCCCCCTTCCTGGAAGCACGATCCAGCCTGTGTATGTTGTACCCAGGTGGTAACACTTCATTGTCTGTAGTGTTAGGTTTTAACCAGGTTTCAGATAAACAGAGAATCTCAGGGGAGTGGACATCCAGAAGTGCATGCAATTCATGTACCTTGTTATTAATGCTTCTAATATTGAGATAACAGTCTAGGAGAGAGTTAGTTGGCCTATTAATTGTAGGTTTGTAGCTTAGATTGCAAGTAGAGGGGGTATGTGTATCTGAAGTGGGTGGGCCAGGGTTGGGGTGATTATCACCACCAAGTATTAGGTTAAGTCTATACTTGGTGATGAACTTCAGGAGTTTGTTTATTAGTTTGTGGTAGTGTTTGGATCTAGAGCTAATGTGCCTGGGGTTGAGATATTGATAGACTGAACATGATGTTGGATAAGACCTGGTACTGTAAGTATGGTTGAAGGTTGGAGGATTTACAGCTGGGTGATAGTATGGCCTTTTGGGACCTAAAATCCCGTGAGAAACTGATTTTCATACAAGGTAAGGAGGTATGGTGCGAACAAGAGGGGTAGTAAAGAGGAGTATATCATTATTTGTGATTCAGCTAGTGAGGTAAGGAACTGTTTTACCTGGTGATGCAACACCAGAAGATAGAGTGGTGAGGTAAAAGGTACTGGAAAGGGGATGGGAGAATGCCATATAAAAGCTAATAGGTGCTATTAAAATGTAGGTAGAAGAAGGGGGGTGGGAGGAATTATCCCAGATGAAAGCAGATAGGATCTAGAAAGTGGGGGAGTGACTATAGTACTTTAAATTTAGAGGTTCTGGGGGTGGGAGTGAATTGGGGGCAGGGAGGGGAGCGAAGAGACCCCGAGAATAGCGAGGGAGAACTTAGCGGGGCTATTGCAGTTTACAAGGTTTCCTAAAGTGTCCTAAACATGTAAGGTAAGTATTATAGCTCTTAATGTAAGAGTCAGTTTACTTAAGTTACAGGGGAAGGAGGCAAACACTCGAGTAGAAAAAAGAGCCCTATGGCTGACCAAAATGGTGACCAGCTTAATTACACAGCACTGTAGGTGAAAGCTTAACAAATGCTTTTTGTGTGCAACCTTCTCTGCTTAAATGCTGAGAGAAACTGATTTTGTTATGGTGACAAATTGCAGTCCTGTAGACTTTGTTTTGTAGGTAAATGTAGCAACTAGGAAAAAAGAAAAGCAGAGATTCTAGGGTAAGCATGAAGGCAACAACAGGCAGCTATTGTATAATGATGATGATGTGTCTTTCGGCTTATCCCGGTTAGGGGTCGCCACAGCGGAACTCCGGTCTGCTAATGTTTGGTAGTGGATTTTTACGTGCCATGTTACCAGCCCTGGTGCACAACCTTCAACGAAGGCATGCCCATTCACGCATGCCTCCACACAGAAGACGCTCTAGCTGAGAATTGAACGGGACAATGTCTTAATACATTCAGAAAGGTTTGAGGGTGGGTGGGTAAAGTAGCACACTTCAGAATGAACTAAAATTTATAGCTAAGAAACCTAAGCAAGAGGGCAATGCAGTAAATAAACACTTGCCAGATTTTAAAGATATACCAGAAAAACTAAATCAATTGATGTTAAGTTGTCTATCTCACCTTCATTCTTGCTGGATAGGTTCGGAGCCGATCCACGGCTCCGACTCGGCCTTCTACTAAAGCTCGGGAGCTATTTACCGGCTCGAGGCCTCTCCATATCCCACAATGCTAGGTGACAGATACCCAGATCTCATTTGCCACTTCAGCTACGAGGTTGCGATTTTACCGGCTCCAGGCCGTATAAATCTTTTCTTGTATTTTTACTGTTAATATTCTCTTAATATTTTCATAATCTTCCCTCTTAGTTTAAATTAGATTGTGTACCCCTTGAGATCCCACTTAAAAACTCTTTTTTGTTGTTAGAGCTTTCTTCCCCCTATCCCCCACCCTTTAGGGTAGTGTTAGGCCTTATTAGCTACTTAGTCTTATAGTTTGTTATTGTATTATATATATATATATATATATATATATATATATATATATATTTGTTAGTAATAGCTGTGTGGTTATAGTTATTATTATTATTATAGTTATTATAATTACCGTTAGTTTTACCTAGTGCTTGTGTGTGTGTGTGTGCCTTGTTTTAAGCACTAGTTACCTGTTTCCTTTGGTATCTCTTTTTAATATATCTAAAGATACCAAAGTCTCAGGTTTCAAGAAGTGTGACTCGTGCTGTCAGAAGATGTCTCTGACAGATGGTCACACTTCTTGTGTTTATTGCTTGGGCCCCCTACACCTGCAGGACTCTTGTGTGGTCTGCCACGCTTTCAGTCCGAGAGTCCTGCAGGAGCGTAGGAACAAGCTCATTTTGAGGGACTTACTTAAGCCAGAAGGATCCCCGGCTATGCCTCCGTCGGGTAAATCCTTAAAGCCCACCAAACCGTCTGCTCCCTGTTCGGAGCCATCGCCAAGCGGAGCTCCTGCCTCCTCGTCGGTTCCGGCTGGAACCGACACTTCGAGACCTCAGTCGGCTCCGACCTTGGTGTCAGAGCCTTCTCTGAGCCATAAACGTTCGAGGTTCCCCCTCTTTAGAGTCCGTTCGTTCAGCTTCGGGGTCTCCATTGCTTCAATCGGAGCGGAGCCATAGGTCCCACTCCTCTCGGTCCTCCAGGCTATCCGATCATGACTTGGAGAGGGTGGTCAGTAGGCTCCTAAAGTCACAGGCACTGGCCAAAATTTTGACCAGCCCTTCTCAACAGACTGTGGCTATCCTTGTGTCTTCAACAGTTCCTCCTCCAACTCTTCCACTGTGTTCGGAGCCAGAGCTCATTAAGGCTCGAATTGTCGGAAAGTCGGAGCCGATACCACACCTTTCGGCTCCCTCGTCGACTCCGATCTCTTCATTGGTCCCATCCTTGGAGGGATCCGGGCGCCGAGACTCCCTCGTCAGCTCCCGAGGGGGTGAGGGGCATTGGACCCTTGTCTGATCCTGTTCTCCCTCTCAGGGCTTCGGCACAGGTTAGCTCGGCTCCGACATCGGTCTCGGAGCCATCCCTCTCGGTGCTGGGAGGCGTTCACATCTCTTCAGTGCGTGGACCCTCTTCTCTGCCTGACAGGGGCCCCTTCGAGGTCATGATGAACGTGCTGACTCCTGTGTTGGCTCTGCGATCAGCCCCTTCAGCTCCTGCCCCCATGGTGCCTGCATCGGCCTCTGTCCACCCTCCTGACCCCAAGCGTGGAGAACAGACACTCCAGGTAGCCCCATTGGGCATATCTTCCTCTTCCAAGGCCTCCCCTGATCATTCAGAGGAGCCCCCTAGGAAGAGAAAATGTAAGAGGAAACATGTTGACTCCCCCGAGTCAGTCACGTCTGACACCGACTTGGATGATTCGGAAGGGTCCCCAAGGTCCCCCTCTGAGGATGTCTCTTTTTCAGACATCCTTGAGATCCTTAGGCAGAGGGGGAATTGGACTGCCCTTATCCCTTCCGAGGGCGAGTCGGTGTACCTGGACACGTTTGGTTCTCGCCCTTCCACCTCCTGGGTTCCTCCGCCTTTCGACCCGCTCATGGAAGTGGTGGCTCGGAAGGCGCGGACAGCCCTGGACACAGTGGAACCAACTCCCCGCAGGCCCACTAAATTCATTACAGCCCCATCTGACAAAGGGTGTCCCTGTTGATGCCATGGTGGCAGCAGCCATTAAGAAGGAGTTGGCTGACCCTTCGGTGCCGGTCCATCCACCCAATAAAGAATCTAGGACAATGGACAGGTACGGGAAGCGGATGTTTTCTTCAGCGACCTTTTCCATGCGGTCGCTGAATTATCTGTGCCATTTCACCCGCCATCAAAGGGATCTTCTCAAGGAACTGGGTGATGCCCTTCAGGATCCATCAGCTGCGGGGTCTCAGGAAAAGATTAACTCCCAGCTGGTGACCCTTAACTCTATAGTCAACTCCTCCATGCGGCTCATTTCTTATACAGCCGATGGGGCGAGTAGGGCCACAGGTACAGGCGTGGCTTTGAGAAGACATGCCTGCATGCAGTTATGTAACTTTGCTGGCCTCTTTAAGGCGTCCTTCACCATTACCCCCTTCGATGGTTCAGCTTTGTTTGGACTACAGGTGAAGGATACCCTTACCAGGTGTGAGCAGGAAGGCAAGACTCTCTCTGCCGTGGGAGTCTGTTTTTCTACTCCCTCTAGACCATACCCTAAAGGTCAGAAGAGTGGAAAAATGTGGTTTCAGAAACCCCAGGGAGTCATGCCTGACTCACGTGGCGAGTTTCCCTCCAGGGGCAGAGGAGGGAACAATAATAGATGCCGGCAGAGGGGTCCGCAAAATCAGGGTAGCAGAGAATCTTTCTCTGACAAACCCTTTCAGCACCCCTGAGGGGCTGCCCGACTGTCCACCTTCGGAGGCAGTCTGGGGAAGATTGTCACTGTACCCAGAAGCCTGGCAACTCCTCACACAAGACAAATGGGTACGGTCTATCATATCCGAGGGTTACAAAATCCCCTTTGTCCACACCCCTGTACAAACAGGTCCCTTCCAGATGTTCCACCTGGTCTAAGGGAACAAGCAGTACTAAAAATTTCAAAACTGCTAAGAAAAAGGGCCATCCAGCCAGTCCCAGCAGACCAGCAAGGATCCAGGATTTACTCCGTTCTTTTTGGTACCAAAAAAGACAGGGGACTGAGACCCATTTTGGATCTCAGCAGGTTAAACAAATCTGTTCAAAGAACGAAGTTGCGGATGGTCACCCTTCAGTCCATTCTACCCTTTTTGGGTCAGGACAATTGGATGTGCTCCATAGACCTTCAGGATGCGTACTAACATATCAAAATGGACAGGCGCTCCAGAAGGTTTCTCTGCTTCTGGCTGGGAGCCATTCACTATCAATTCAGAGCCCTTCCCTTTGGTCTCACCACAGCCCCCAGAGTGTTCACCAAATGCATGGCAGTGGTTACGGCTCACCTGAGACGGTGAGGATTCCAGGTGTTTCCATATCTAGACGACTGGCTCCTAACTGCTTCCACCAAGCATCAACTACTGCAAGCCAGGAATTATACCATCCAAACTTGTTCCAAGCTAGGTATCTCTATAAACTTCGAAAAGTCTGCATTGTCACCTTGTCAATCTATAACCTTTATAGGCGCAAGATTAAATACAAAAGGGCTGTCGGCAAAACTTCCTTTAGAAAGAGTATCAGACATTCACCGTAATGTCCAGACCTTACTACAGTGCAAGAAAATTCAGGCCAGATTTGTACTGAAAACCTTCGGTCTCATGGCAGTAGCAATCACATTACTTCCCCTGGCTCGTTTTCACATGCGGATCCCTCAATGGATGCTTTTTACCCAATGGTCGTTTCAGCAGCTTCCGATGCCTCACAACATAGTAATCACCCAATCGTGCAAAGACCACTTTTCTTGGTGGATTGTCTCCTCTCAAGTACTGCAAGGCAGACCGTTTGTTCTTCCTCCTCCTGTTGCCACGGTGACAATGGATGCCTCCCTGATCGGGTGGGGGGGGCATTTTCAGGGCAGGACTGTCCAGGGCACTTGGCAACCTGTAGAGTGCCACCTGCACATAAACGTCTTGGAGATGAGAACGGTATTTTTAGCATTGCAAGCTCTTCAGGACTCTCTACCCACTGGGGCTATTGCAATTCAGATGGACAATATGTCTGTAGTGTGGTACATCAACAAGCAGGGCGGAACCAGGTCCTATCCCTTATGTCGAGAAGCACTCAGACTCTGGCAGTGGGAGATCTCCTCTCAACAGTTTCTGATAGCAACGCACATCCCCGGGAAGTCCAACGTCATAGCGGACAGGCTAAGCAGAGCTATTCTCATGCCTCACGAGTGGTCTCTCAATCAGTCAGTAGCGGACAAAATTTTCCACAGATGGGGTCAACCTTGCTGCGACCTTTTTGCAACCCCTCTCAACAGCAAGTGCGACGACTACTTCACTCTCTTCCTCCTCCCCGGCCACTTCCCCAGAGACGCTCTAGTTCATGATTGGGCCCAGGGTCTTCTCTATGCATTCCCACCTTTCCCCTTAATTCCGAAACTAATTCAGAAGGCGACCGCATTGGGATCCAGGATGATCCTCATTGCCCCTTACTGGCCTCGGCAAGTTTGGTTCCCATTCCTGCGTCACCTACTGGAGCAGCCTTGGAATCTGGACCCAGTGCCAGACCTCTTGGTCCATCAGTCGAGCTGGCTGTACCAATCCCTTCAGTCTCTCAACCTCACAGCTTGGTTGCTCCACTACCAACCTTAGCCAGGCTTCCACATATTTCTCAGCCAGTGCTTGAAATCATCCTTTCTTCGCACAAATCTACTACTAGAAAGACTTATGCTAGTAAGTGGAAACGTTTCTCTTTCTGAGCAGAAGCTAGAAATATAGACCCCTTTACAGCCCCTGTCCATAACGTTCTAGATTTTTTGGCAGAACTTTTTCGAGCAGGTTCCTCATCTGCCACCATTAGAGTCCAGTTGGCTGCTATCGCTAATTTCCACGCTGGTCTGTCAGAGACCAGCATCATGTCCCACAAACTTTGTAAAGCTTTTCTTAAAGGGACTTTTTTACTTAGGCCCCCGGTTAAAGATCCCCCGCCTCCGTGGGATTTGAACCCGATATTAACTTCATTGATTCTCCCTCATTTTGAACCTGCGACTTCCTGTTCTAAAATTACTCTCCTGGAAGACTCTCTTCTTAGTAGCCATCACCTCAGCTAGAAGAGTGTCGGAACTTCAAGCCCTCTGTATTCGTCCTCCTTATCTCGTTTTTCACAATGATAGAGTTTCACTCAGGACTAATCCTTCCTTTTTACCCAAAATACCTTCCGAGAGAAATCTGAATCAGGCTATTGATCTTCCTGTCTTTTTTCCTGACTATTCGAACAGAGCTGAACAAAAGTTGCACTATTTGGACGTTAACAGGCAATTACGTTTTTATTTGGATAGGACTAAGCAAACAAGAAAATCGGACCAACTCTTCCTGTCCTATGCTGAGGGCAAGCAGGGCCTGCTAGTTTCTAAAGTAACCTTATCCAGGTGGTTGGCTTCTATTATTACTTTGATTTACCAACTGAGACATAAAGAACTCCCTACAAAACCAAAAGCTCATTCCACCAGAGCATTTGCTATGTCGGTAGCTTTTCAGGCAAGACTTCCAATGGAATCTATTTGTGCTGCAGCCACATGGGCCACTCCTCATACTTTCATTTCACATTACAAGTTGGATATGGCCTCCAGGAGTCAAGCTGACTTTGGTTCCACTGTGCTCAAGAGTCTGTTCTGATGAGCCACCCAGGGCTAAGGTGCTAGGGACGCTGTCCCATCCAGCAAGAATGAAGGCGAGATAAACAACTTAACATTAAGAAGTTATGTACCTACCATAACGTTCCATGTTAGTTGTCTTCTTTCTTGTGTCCCACCCTCCAATCCCCTAGCCTGGACAGACCGAGAAGAATCCCCTTGGAGGCCTTCTTCCTCTGGTTGACTTTTTATTAGTTTACGTCCTCCTCTGTTTTTAGCACTGTAGGTAAACCTTGTAGTGGGGACAGGTGTCTCCATGGTGTTAGCTCTGCCAAACGAGATCTGGGTATCTGTCACCTAGCATTGCGGGATATGGGGAAGCCTTGAGACGGTAAATAGCCCTCGAGCTTTAGTAGAAGGCCGAGTCGGAGCCGAGGATCGGCTCCGAACCCATCCAGCAAGAAAGAAGACTAGAAGAAGACTACTAACAACATGGAATGTTATGGTAGGTACATAACTTCTTATTCACAATTGTACAACTGGAAAATTGCCAGTAAAAGCACTTCAGGTTTAGCTAGCTTTTTTATTAAAAAAATATATGCCATATTTATTTATTTGTGTGCTTCTAAATACAGTTTTTGAATATCATAACATAAGTGACAGTTGGGTATTAGTTGTTTAATATCACTGGAAAATATAAAGGTAACAATATATGTTCTTTATTTATTAATATATACTGATAATAAATATAGCTGGTAGTATATTAAAAGCCATAACAGTAGAAGATCAGATTGCTGATGTTATGTTGTCCTATCTCGCCTTCATTCTTATATGTGGGTTCGGAGCCAATCCTCGGCTCTGACTCGGCCGATTACAGAAGCTCAAAGTCTCTAAATTGGCTTGTGGCAAGGTAGGTATCCCATCATGCAGGGTATCAATCCTCAGATCTCATTTGCTGCTTTACGAGTTCAGATGTGCTCTTCTTGACCATGGCTAAGTTTAACCTTTCTTCTGTATTTGTTCATATTTGTAGCTTGTTTTTCTTACTTAGAATGTAGTTAGAATACTGTTATTTAGAATATAGTTAGCTTTACTGTCATTTAGATAATAGTTTATGGTTAAATAGTTGTCACTGGTTTGTCAGCTGTTTGGCCGAAGTTTTTTCAGCAGGCCTGTTTGTGGGTATTCCGTAGTGGTAGTTAGATTATCTATATTTAGTATTTGCTATTGAACCCTTTGTTCGCTCTTTACTAGTTTTGATAGTGTGTGTTTAAATTACAGGACTTACTGTATTTTTGCCTGTCTGTGTTAATATTAGCCTTCTGCCTGTGTGTTTGTTTCTCTAGGCTTAGATAACTTAGTTATAGTTTCCAAGGGCTAGGCCCGTTTAAGTTAGAGGACATAGTCCTCTGTTAATATTGCCTTTCTCTTCAGTGTGTGGTGTGTTCCCTTCCCGTTCTTGGCAGGGCTAGGCCCGTTTAACTCATGCACTCCAACGAAGCTCAGGAAGTTTGCACTGTAACGTCTAATGGGCAGAGCCTAAGCCTTTTGACAGAATCAAATTATGTTCTCACATTTCAGACAAATGTTCATGTCTGTAGAACTATAGGGATTATGAAAGAAGTGTAAATGGCAAACTCTTCAGCACAAACTAATTTTACAATGGTAGTATTTCTTAGGTTCTAGGTCTTAACCCGAAATTTATAAATCACAGTAAACACAGTAGCTATTACATTTATAATATTTTGTAAACAACTTACTCAGCATTTTATTCATCTAGCTGACAGCTTTCATATGAGGCTAAATCGTTCTGTGTTACTTGGTTGTTGAGATATTTAGAAAAATTTGAAAATTATATCTATATAAATTAATATTGGGAGGGTGGCCTAATGGGTAAGGTGTTTGCCTTACAAACACAAGGTACAGGGTTTGAGTCTCACAAGGGATAATTGGCTAGGCTTACAATGGCCTGCAAGGGCAGTTAGCTTAGTACTAATCTATGAATCTATAATATCATAAAAACAACAGTTAATACCTATTTACCTGCACTAGAAAGAGGTCAAATATTAATGCAGTTGAATTTGACATTGTGTAACCTCTAAGCTGAAATCTTTTAAAACCTTGTATATAGCATGTTTTTGGAATTATTGATGCAAATATGAACAAACAATATTTGACGCCTACAGTCGTCAGTAGGAGTTAAATGCAGATGCACCTGGACGTGTCACTCAGATGTAATGAGTTAAGTTAGAGGACCTAGTCCTCTGTTAATCTTGATCTTTCCTTTATTGTGTGCTGTGTTCCCTTCCTGTATTTGGTAGGGCTAGGCCCATTTAAGTTCGAGGACCCAGTCCTCTCGTTGGCATTTACTGTTTGGTGTGGTATGTTATTTCTCTTCCCTCCAATAGTTAGGCTCCATTTTTAGTTAGAGGCCTTAACTAATCCCTTTTTCGTACCTTATAGAGTTTTTTCTGCAATTATGTGTAAGGAGTCGAAAGAAAAGGATCATAAACCTTCAGTTTTAAAAAATGTCAAAATGCACTCAGAAAATGTCCATAACGAATGGGCATATTGTATGTATCTACTGTTTGCGGGCCATTCACTTACAAGAGACTTGTACTTTTTGTCACTCTTTAAACTCAAGAGTCCTTCAAGAAAGGAAAACAAATTGATTTGAAAAGGTCTCCTGTAACCATCCTTTGAGGAAGATTTAGGTAGGTCTTCCTCACAATCTACAAAGTCTCCCTCTAGCAGGAAAGAAAAGACTGTGAAAAGGCCATCTCCAGTGTCCTCTGAGAAATCTGGACCTCCTGAGAAAATTTAAAAAACTTCCAAGCCTCCCTCCTCATTGGCTCCACTGCCTTTGGAACCAATTGAGGTTATTACAATTGATATGCCTATATCGACCCCAAGTACTTTGGAGCCGAAAAAGGATTCTTTAGCTCGGAGTCGGTCAACATATATTCCACCAGTCTCCCCTACACTGAGAGCACCTATTTTTCAAAGATCTTGCTCTCCAACCCTTTCCTCCAGGTCCTCTAAAAGCCTATCGGATGAAGATTTAGAGAGGGTGGTGTGCAGATTCTTGAAGGTGCAGGGGTTGGCAAATTTGCTCTCAGCTCCTGCCCAGCTCGCCTCAGAACCATCCAAATCTTTGTCAACCACTACTGTTCCTCCTCAAAGCCATTCCATTCTGTTGGAGCCAGAATATCCAGTACCGCTTGCAGTAGAACCAGGGCCGTTCTTAGCTGAAATGGCACCCTAGGCGAAGTAGTGCTTCGGCGCCCCTTAAGCCCCACCCATGCCATACTCATTAGACACCCCTATTTGAGCCATACCCACAGATACATGACTCCCCATGAAAGCCACTCCAGTTATTTCCTTCAGTTTTTTTAAATGTATGAAAATAAGTTTCTACTGTAATGGGTTTTGCATTACCAAGCATTTCCTGAAAGTTATAAAGTCCAAAATTAATACCAGAGTTCATCTGACCAGTAATAAGATCAAAAATCAGAACCAACTGAGACACACACACACATACACACACTTTATAACATAATGCAGTCCCAGCAGGTGCCCAAAGATGTGCCATCAGCTGGCAGGTACCATTCACCCAGGCATATGAGACTTTGTCCTTTTGATTACAGGACATTTATTAAAGAATGTTTTGATGGTTACATTTCACAGCCCCCTGCCTTGAACATAACATCTGAAGTAGTTAACTTCATTTGTGCAGCAACCTAATGGAATCAGATCCGACTTCGGATCCGAGCCGGCAGTTTTCAACAGCTTAGATCCGAGCTCCAAGCCCCTCCCCTACCCATAATCCCTTGCCAACCCTGACTGACCTCAGATCTAGTTTGCCGTGGTATAACCAACAGCAGCTCGATCTTGAGTTCCAGGCAATCAGGAATTTTGTGAGAAAAATCTAACTTTTACCTTCCTTTCTCTACTGTGTTTGATTGTGTGTGTTTTCAGGTCCCTCTTTGGTACCCTGCTCTCTAGCATAAACCTATATTTTTATTTTTGTAATTACCCTCCTCCTTCCCTCGTGGTTCCGTTAGGGTTTTTGTGTGTGCGTGTTTGGGGCCTAACGTGTGTGGTTTCTTTCTTTATTTAAAAAAAAAAAAAAAAAAAAAAGAAATGGCTGAGGCCCCAAAGCCTATCTTTTCTAAGTGCACCGAGTGTGGCCACAAGCTGTCCCCGGCGGATGGCCACACTCGGTGTGTGCTGTGCCTTGGGGTTGAACACCTATCTTCTGGTTGTTCCATTTGTGCAGCGTTCAACCCCAGGGCACTTAAGGACCGGAGGTCTAAGCTGATTCTGGCGGGTCTTCTGCCCCCAGACTCAGCTTCTACCTCCGGTCCTTCCGTGGCTCCCGCTGCGGCGGCTGCCACTCCAGCTTCCCTCCCTCTGGCCGGGACTCAACCTCCCGCCTTAGGCCCAGGGGAGAGGGAGGCTAGGAAAGAGAAAAGGAGGGAGAAGCACCACAAGCGGAGGGCCGAGGCCTCCACTTTGGCCCCCCGGCTAAGCGGTCTTTTCCCTCCAGGACTTCTGGGTCTCCTCCTTCTCGGCTCCTGTCCCCCTGTTTTTCACCGGGTCCTGAGGAGGAGGAGACCCAATCTCCTTCGAGGTCATCGAGGCGGCACTCCTGTCCCACCTCGGTGGCCTCATCGAGATAGACCCGAAGTCTCACTGATGCAGATTTGAACCGGATGATGAGAAGATTCCTCCAGGCCCAACTGCAGATGGGAGTGCTCCTGCCTCCCCCCCCCCCTCTGGGGGGGGAGCTCGACCCCCTTCTTTGCCCCGATAGCTCCTTCTTCGTCCCGCATCCCGGGCTCGAAGTCTTCGGAGCCTTGCAGCTTTGGAGCCGGGGGTGTGTCGGCGCCGATAGTTTCGGGAACTTCGGCGCCGATGCTTCCCTCGAGTCTGTCGGGTCCATTCTCTTCGGATCTGAGCTCTCAGAGCCGAGGGTTGAGCTTCGGATCCGAGGGTATCAGTATGCATTCTGCTCCGCCCAGGTCGGAGCATGCTGGTCCGTCGGATCCGATCGCTTCAGTGCCGGCCCCGATCCGTCCGTCAGATCTGAGTGAGGGTCTGCTTTCGGATCCTAGAGAGAGCAGCTCTCCCTCGGCATTCAACATGGTGGAGAGGGCTCTGTCGTGAGATTCCAGGCCCCCGGCCCTTGCCACGACTCCCCCCTGCACTCTTCTGTTGGGCCCGACTTCCATCACCCGGCCCCAGGGACAGCCTACTTTGATGTCCCAGGTTGTTCCCTTGGAACAAGACGTTGCTGGTAAGACCTGACAGCCCCCCCGAGGAGGTTCCTCACAAGCGAAAGTGCAAGAGGAGGCACCTGGTCTCCCCTGAGTCCTTGACTGAGGACACAGATTTGGAGGAAGGGGAAGGCTCCCCAAGATCACCCCCCGAAGATGTCTCCTTTGATGACATCATGGAAATGCTCAGAATAAGGGGGGTGGTCTGCCCCAAAGCCTACCTCGGATGAATCTGTGTTCTTGGAGGCGTTTGAAGCAGGCCCGTCTACCTCTTGGGTGTCTCCTCCGGCCGACCCCCTGGTAGATTTGATTACTACTAGAGCCTGGAAGGAGCCAGACACTGTGGAGCCAGTCATGAAACTGACAAAATTCTTAGCCCCCCCCACTGATAAGTCCCATTGGAGCAAGGGTCCCCCTGTAGATGCCATGTTGGTGGCGGCGGCCACCAAGAGGGAACTTGCTCAGGAGAGTCCCTCGGTCCACCCCCCGAGCAAGGAGTCTCGGTCAATGGACCGTTTAGGGAAGCGGGTTTTTAGTTCAGCTACCTTCTCTGTGAGGTTGCTGAACTATATGGCACACGTTATTCGACTGCAGCGGGACCTTATCAAAGAGTACACTGCTTTGCCCCCGGAGTCCATGTTGGCGGAGGACAAACAGTTCTACTCCACCCAGATGGCCACTCTTAGGTCCATGTCAAACACCTCTATGTGGCTACTGTCCCATGCCACGGAAGGAGCTGCTAGAGCCAGCGGAACGGGCCTCGTCTTGAGGCATCAGGCCTGGCTCTGTCACTGTGATTTCGCGGAACCCTTCAAGGCGTCTTTCACAAATGCCCCTTTCGATGGTTCTGCCCTTTTTGGCAAAACCGTTCATGATACCTTGGTCCAGAGCGAGAAGGACGGGAAGACGTTGTCTGCCGTCGGAGTCCGCTTCTCTGCTCCCCAAAGGTCCTTCTCCAAGAACCAAAAGGGACAGAAGAAGATGTGGTTCCGGAAGTCGCAACAGTCCCGTCCCGCTCCGGACTCCCAGCCCTTCCGTGGCAGAGGAGGACAAGGTGGACGCCGTCCTAGAGGCAGAGGGGGGCCCAAAGAACTTTGGGTCCAGAGAACCTTTCTCGGTCCAACCCACGCAACACCCCTGAGGGGTTGTCTGACTGCTCCACTCTGGAGGCAGTCAGGGGACGTTTCTCGCGGCACCTAGCAGCTTGGGAGTCCATCACGACAGACCGCTGGGTGTTTCGCATCATATCCAGAGGATACCAGATCCCCTTCTCTCTTTCCCCTCGCAGCCCCAGATACCTCTCCAATGTCCCACCCAATCAGAGGGAGGCTGCAGCAGCAGAAATTCAACAGTTGCTGGAAAAAAGAGCCATCAAATACGTCCCCCCAGACCAGTGCAGGTCGGGTTTTTACTCCAGGTTCTTCTTGGTGCCAAAAAAGACAGGGGACTTGAGACCAATCCTTGACCTCTCCCCTCTGAACCTGTCAGTAACCAAAGAGAAATTCCGCATGGTCACCCTTCAATCCATTCTCCCCCTTTTGCAGGAGAATGACTGGATGTGCTCTATAGACCTCAAGGATGCATACTACCACATTCTGATGAACAGGCGATCCTGAAGGTTTCTCCGCTTCCGGCTAGGAGCCTGTCATTACCAATTCAGGGTCCTCCACTTTGGTCTCACCACAGCCCCCAAGGTGTTCACCAAAGTGTTAGCAGTGATAGCGGCCCACCTGAGGCTCCAGGGAATTCAGGTTTTTCCATACCTGGACGACTGGCTCCTGACCGCCCCGACAAGGCATCTACTCTCTGCAGCCAGAAACTACTTTCTTCGTCTTGCTCCCTGGCTGGAGATCACTATCAACATAGAGAAATCGTCTCTTACCCCGACTCAGATCATAGACTTCATAGGGGCCAGATTAAACACAAACAAGCTTCTAGCCTTTTTGACCACGGACCGGCTACGAATCCTAAGGCTACATGTGCGGTCCATTCTTCAATCCCCAGCTCCTCTGGCGGAATTGGTCCTGAGGGCTCTAGGCTCAATGGCAGCGGCAATCAGTCTATTGCCAATGGCACGTTTGAACATGAGGGTCTTACAATGGACACTCCAAGTCCAGTGGTCCTTTCTTCAATATCCTCTCAACCGTCCCATTCCCCTCAGCAGGGCTTGCAAGAGGGCCCTCTTATGGTGGCTCCAGTCTCTAGTCCTCCTGAAGGGACGCCCCTTCTCTATGGCCCCTCCCCTAGCCACGGTGACCATGGACGCCTCTCGCCTCGGGTGGGGGGGGGGCAATGTTTGGGCAGGACAGTCCAAGGCACGTGGGACCACACGGAGACCTCACTGCATATCATTGTCCTAGAGATGAGGGCAGTGCTGTTGGCGTTGCAAGCACTTCAGAGCCTTCTTCCTGTAGGAATGATTGCGATTCAGACGGACAACATGTCTGTTGTCTGGTACATCAACAAACAAGGAGGAACCAGGTCTTACCCACTCTGTCGAGAGGCCATGAGGGTGTGGGAATGGACGATCTCCACCAACCGTTTTCTCATAGCAACGCACATTCCGGGACGGTCCAACATCCTAGCGGACAAACTGAGTCGCATCATCCTTTTACCATACGAGTGGTCTCTGAACCCTGAGGTAGTGAATCGGATTTTTGCCGAATGGGGTCAACCCTGTTGCGATCTCTTTGCCTCTCCCTCGAACACAAAATGCAATGACTACTTTGCTCTAATCCCCCCCCCCCCGGGGAATCCCCGAGAGACGCTCTGGTGCATGCTTGGCCTCCCGGTCTACTTTATGCTTACCCTCCTCTTCCCCTGATGCTAAAGTTTCTGCAGAAAGCCAGTCGGTTGGGGAGCAGGATAATCCTCATTGCCCCATTCTGGCCTCGTTAAGCCTGGTTCCCTTACCTTTGGTCTCATCTGGTGAATCCTCCTTGGATTCTGGATCCCCTCCCGGATCTAATATCCCACCCCCTAGATCTCCCAGTCCCGAACCTGGACAATCTCAAGCTCACAGCTTGGCTGCTCCAGTTCCACTCATAGCTAGGACTCCCGGTATCTCTTCCCCTGTTAAAGCTATCCTAGTAACAGCGCACAAGCCTTCTACTAGAAAAATCTATAGTAGCAAATGGAAGCGTTTCTCCATTTGGGCGGAACGTCAAAATCTAGATTCTTTCACAGCTCCTTTGCCTGCTGTATTAGACTTCCTGTCAGGGCTGTTTCATCAGGGGGCTAGCGCCTCCACAGTCAAGGTTCAACTAGCCGCTATCTCTCATCACGTGGGGAATGAACTGGGCCCTTTGATCACCACGAAATTGTGCAAGACTTTTTTGAAGGGCACGTTTCTACTCAGACCTCCAGTGAAGGATGTAGTCCCTCCTTGGGATTTAATGCTAGTGCTTCAGGCCTTGACAGCTCCCCCTTTTGAGCCTGCAGCTTCAGTAGATCTTAAATTCTTGTCATGGAAAACAGCCTTTCTTGTCGCTATCACTTCGGCTCGAAGGGTCTCTGAACTCCAAGCCCTCTGTGTAAAACCCCCGTACTTGACTTTTCACAAGGATAGAGTTTACCTCAGGACTAATCCCTCTTTTTCTTCCTAAGATTACATCTGAGTCGAATATCAATCAGTCCATTAACCTGCCAGTCTTCTTTCCTAATTATCAAAACAAAGGGGAATACAAATTGCACTCACTGGATGTGCATAGACAACTTCGCTTCTACATCCACAGGACATCTGGTCATAGGCAATCTGACCAGTTTGTCTCCTTTGCCAAATCTAACTTGGGTAAATCTGTGTCTAAAGTCACGCTGTCTAGATGGATTTCGCAATGTATCCTTTTAGCATATGAAAGTTCTGGCAGGCCCGCACTTCAGGGAGTCCATGCCCACTCTACTCGATCTATGTCTACCTCTGCGGCCTTTAGATCTAGAGTCTCTTTGGATGATATTTGCTCGGCAGCCACTTGGGCTTCATCTCATACCTTTATTAATCACTATAAACTGGACATTTTCTCCAGAGGGAGAGCATCCTTTGGCTCTGCAGTGCTCCGGAACATCCTTCCATGACGGCCGCCCAAGGTTCAGGTAGCTGGGGACTCTGTCCCATAGGTTGCTGCACAAATGAAGTTAACTACTTCAGATTAAGAAGTTATGTACTCACCATAACGTTCCATCTGAGTAGGTAAACTTCATTTGTCAGCAACCGTCCCTCCCTCCTTCCCCCTCTCCTACGGATGTTCTCAGTACTCATGTTTACATGGTGTATTACCTACTTTTATCTTTGAAAGTAATAATTTTCAAGCAGGATCTGCTTTTGGGCAAACTTGATCTGAGGTCAGTCAGTGTTGGCAAGGGATTATGGGTAGGGGATGAGCTCGGATCTAAGCTGTTGAAAACTGCCGGCTCAGATCCGAAGTCGGATCCGATTCCCATAGGTTGCTGACAAATGATTACCTACTCAGATGGAACGTTATGGTGAGTACATAACTTCTTATTTTGGTCTGCCTGTGTCAGGACTAGAATGACAAAAAACAAAGGGTGACCCATTTACATTTTTCTACTCACTTTGCATGCTATTACTTTAAATTAATCATTAGTTTTTCAGCAAAACACTTATGCTTCTATCTACCTGTTTATGCTTCTTGATTGTATTATCATAATTATTTATTAAATGTTATTCACCTCCTCTTTTTTTGAAAAGTTACTAGTTTTAGGTGGGATTAAGAGGGACTGAGCAAAATTTGGACTCAAAGTAAGACAGTTGAGAAAGAGGTAAACTGCAACAACCACAGATTTGCAAGCAACCAAAGATCTGCAAGCAGCACTGTCATGATCACATCACCCATTTATAACTAAACCTGGTGAGAAGACAAATGAAACATGCACAGACAATGGCTGAACAAGACACAGGTACATTCACTTAATGCAAGAGAAGTAAACACTTACTCCATATGCTATCTTCTCTGCAACCTTTGTACTACCACAAAAAGTGCACAGGACTGGACAGTTTTTGTTGTTCTTGCCATTCTATACTGCTGTTTAAATCCAAAAGCACCACCAACAGAAACTAACCCTACACACAGCTGTGCCACATTTCACAGAAGACACACCTGAAACCCTACATTAAGTAGGGAGAAACACAAACATTTGTTCTATGCCTGGTCTGCGTTACTACTGGAATGGTCTCACTCTGGAAGCAGTCTAACCTAATTTGGCTGTTTTTGATTTATATTACACTAGCTTGCAGGGAGCAATCACAACACCTTTTTCCTGAAAATAGACTCACATCTAGTGCATGGTGCACCTTTAGAGAAATTGGAAGAATTAAACCCTGGCCAAATGACTACTGTAAATAAACACAAGCACAAAAGATCCCAAGGGCCGATCTTGTCTCCTGAATCTGATTGACTTCTTCGAATCAGCCTCCAGAGCTGTGGACGAGGGTAAGGCAGTCCACACAGCCTATCTGGACCTCGCCACTGCCTTCGACACCATCCCCCACTCTGGAATCATAGATAAACTTACTAAGCTGGGCATAAATCCCTATGTCACTCGATGGGCTGCCAACTGGCTTACTGACAGAACCCAAACTGTAAATGTAGCTGACTCCAAATCCAGCTCCAGACAAGTGGAGTACCTCAGGGTTTAGTCCTGGGACCACTCTTGTTTGGTATCTACTTCTTTGAAGTACAGGCCAACACTAAGGGACACTGGCTAACAAAGTTCGCAGATGACTGCAAACTGGGAGCCATTATTGAATCCCCAAATGATGTGGATATTCTACAAAAGGGCCTTACAGAAACAGATGCCTGGTGCCAGAGCCATGGGCTCAAGCTTAATGTCAAGAAATATGTAGTTATCCCCTTTGGAAAAAAACATGTACCCATGAATTGCCACATAAGTGGCAGTACACTAAACATCAAAAGTGTGATGAGAGACTTAGGGACACAGGTGGACAGTGGTCTCACTTTCGATAACCACATCGCCACAACAGTCAGGAAATCCTTCTGTGTGACACACCTCATCACTAAGGGCTTTTCATCCAGAAAAAAGGAGGTCATTGTCCCACTGTACTCATCCCTCATTAGACCCATTATAGAGTATAATGCCTCTTTGGGTGTGTACCTCACAAGACATCTGCAACAGCTAGAAAGGCCACAGAAATACCTCACTAAAAGAATCATAGGCCTAAAGCAGATGCCATATGCTGACAGTCTAAAAAAACTCCAGCTATACTCTGTGGTATAGCATCTACTCAGAGACGATCTCTGCTTAACATACAAGGCCATGTCAAACCCTGAGCTGTTGGACATGCTCCACTTAAAGAAATCCCAATCCCTCAGAGCCACACACTCCAGGGATCTAAACCTTGTCATCACAATGAACAAAACATGCTGGAGGGATAGGTTCCTGACCCAGAGACTCCCCATACTCTGGAATAGACTGCCCATACATGTCAAGCAGAGCGCCTCCTTGGCCCTCTTCAAAAGGAACCTTGATGATTGGATGGGAGATTCACCCCGGGGATCATGTCAGTCACCCTGCTAGACAGGGGTCCAGAGAAGTAAATATTGTGGGAAGAAATATATAGGGAATTGTTATGGCTAGGCTTGTATAGGCCCTAGGGCCGATAGCCTAGTACCAACCTATGAACAACAAACTCCAAAATGAAACCAAGACAGTAAAGAGAGGCTACAAAACTTTTAAAAAATTACCATGAACCAAACAATGAAAACAATAAAATTGATAAGCACTTTCATCCCATATAACTTGGAATTTCATCAGATCATCTCAACTGAATATAATGTTTAAATAGTTTAAACAATCCACCACTCTATTCTGAATCCATGTGTCTGCTTTTTGTTTAAAGGTGTACTCCCCATGATATGACATACATCCATAACGAATATGTAAAAAAAATGTGTATAAACTTAAACATTGTCAAAATGATAAAATTAATTAAAATAAAAAACAATTACAAGAGACCTTACCCTACCCAAAGCTACTTTAATGTTTTAAGTAAATATTTTTAAAAGTTATATTTCTGAAAAACAGAGACATTCTCACACCTCTTAAAATAGAATGTTGTAACCCTAACAAAACTGATGCAAACCTGGATTAGTATTTTCTAAGATGGATGCAAGTGCAGTCATGCCTCTAAACTTCTTTCTCAAGAATTCAGGGAATGTTTTAAATACTATTCTAATTTACGTAGAATTAATAGCACAACATGTTTTGAATCAATGTGTTTTCTAGCATTTGGAATTGCATAGCTAATGTCTGGCATTTTCAACTGATTTAATTTTGTGACAGACAGGGTGAAAATAATATAAGTCAAAGTCACAGCTGACTTTATCAAATGTTTTCTCTACATCAAAACCCAACAACCCCAGGAGCATTTTCTTACAGCCTGCATTAGCACTGTTCTGTAAATTTTGTCAAATGTTTGCCACCCATCCACAAAATCATATTGCTGTACATCTATCAATTTTGGCAACACCCTTGACATTCACATAACTACTATAGCTATAAACACTTTATAATTATAGATTAAAACTGAAATGTATCTGTACAAAGCTGAATCATTACTATTTTTCTGCTTATACTCTGCTTGTCATTTTAAAATGTTATATCCCTTGTATAATACAGTACTACTTATTAGAGTGTGTTTTAAATTTAGTTTTGAACATTTTTTCCAGTAAGCAGCGAAACAAACCATATGAACCAATGGCAAAACTGTCCATATCAGAACATTTCAACCATAAAGGCCACTCAAACGTGTCATTAGAATCCACCAATATGCACAATCTCTGCAGAAGTAAAAGTCATCTGAATAATTCCACATTAAAGAGATCTGTAACTAATGAAAAGGTTGCTGCTAGCAAACATCTTCATATTTCAATGTTTGATCTGCCAATTCAGTGTCTGCTGTCATTGAAGAATAAATTGCCTGTTACATTAAAAAGAATGGTAAGCTGGTAATATTGCACCAGGGAATGGATGGCAAACTGAAAACAGGTTCATAGTTACTAGTCATCTCATACAAAGGAGGGCATACTGCAGCACCCCACCCCCTTAAAATGCAACACAGTATGAGCAATCCATCTACATGTGGGAGTAGAACACTCCTTTATAAGGAACAGACAAAAATATAGGGGAAAAAATCTGGATATTCTGCAAAAACCTGGACAGTTGGGGGGTATGCTACCTACCTGTTACACACACCTGTGGGTAATTTGGGGATTGCCAGTGCACCTATTACATGCTTTGTGATATAGAATGAAACTGTACCATTTGACAAAAATCCAGGAAAACAAGGAAGATGTGCGGACTGTACACTGAAGACACCCCATCCAAGAACTGAACAAGATAACTGAGTACTATGAAGGAATAGCAGTTAAAAAAAAGGAAAAACAAAGCTGGGTTTTGCTATCTTAAAGATAATGCTCAGGTGCAATGTATCCTTGAAATCTGCCTGGAAGCTGGCAACCCACATAGGTTATTTTTAACTTGTGGAATGCAGTGAGAAATATAAAATACAGATTATTTAGTAATTTAAAACAAAGGTGAAAATAGAATGTTTTTGCTTGTATGCTGGAAGGGTACTTGCTCACCTTCTGGCATTCCACGTCATTATGCTTAGTAGTGGTATGATCTGACAAAATACTTGGCTTAAAAAGCAAACGAGAGAGAACAGAAACATATGGGAAAGAAAAAGAGTAAAAAAAAAAATCACTGAATTCTGCGAGCTTGCTTTTGTGGTCATGCCCCTTGTTGGCAAGTTACTAGCTAAAGAACCCCACATAAAAAAACACCAAAAAACATAGGATTATGCTAACAAAGTACAATACTGAAAGGGAAATGGGTATGTTCTTGAGAAAGCTTGTCAGAAATCTAATATTATGTTCATGATAAAGTATAATTTATATCACCTTCTGCCTCCAAGAGAACACATCAGTCAATGTTAAAACCTTCAAAACCTTACAGCAGAAAGGGCGAGAACATCAGATGTGATGGCAAATAAATATTTTTAAGTCTTATTTTTGCATTAGCTATTTTGTGTGAAAACATGAGCAGAACGATCACTAACCAGGACCAAACTTCTAAAGCTGGTGGAAATAGAATGCAGATGCGGCAGCCAGTTAAGAAAATAAATATGTTGAATGAGTGAATTAATTAAATCACACAGCCATACAAGAAGCTTAAAAGAAATATATATGGCCATTTAACCTTAGAGAGTTGTTGCACTTAGCTGCTGCTTTACCTTCCATTTCTATGGACCCTCGATGCCTCTGTTGACCTATATTCACATTTTCTAGTATGACATTCCAGTGCCTCATCAATCTGTCTGAAAAAAGTCTCATAGAGGAATTACTGAAATATTCTGCTGTTCAACTTCCTTACATGCCCCCTCTCCCACTTATGTTCTTTTCAAGGCCATACCACCTTCTTGAACTAGATAATATAACAAATTCTAGTCAAGCCCCTACTCACAGCCTTCCTGAACTTTGCACAGTCATTAAATGTTAAACCTTTCTTTACATACTTACCCCTCCTCTTTTTTATCTCCTTAGCAGCAGCATTTTAGTAACCCTCTTCTGCATATTTCAATGAAAATGAATACAAATCAGTTTTGAAACTTAAATTAGTGACCACTAGATAGCTCAGTTATAATACATATTGATATCTTGTACACTACATTTCCAAACATTACTTTCTTTCAATAATCCCCACGTACGCACACCCCTACCTCTCACTTGTCCATTCTTGCTCCAGTACGCAATGTCTTCTGCAATTCAAATTCCGCTCCCCCAAAACAAAGACTTATGTAATCTGTCGCACAGAGACAGCAGGTGTTTGCAACCTGTTTTCGTCATCTTCGGCCATAAAAGGAGGATGTTCTTAAAGAAGAACGTCCTTAAAAAATTTTTTTTTTTTTAATAAAAAGAAAATGAATTTCCCGGCTGCCACAGGCATCTTCGTTTTACGTACAGTGTACCGCCAAGAAAAGCACAAACCCAGACTGGATAACAAAAAAAAAATCATTTAAATAAATAACTAAAAGTGCACCATTTATGTGATCGGGCTGTATGGCGTCCTAGGCGGTTGCATAGTTCGCCTATGCCTAAGGCCGGCCATGAGTAGAACCTTCGGCTCCGGCACCCCATGAGGACTTTCTGGAACCGATATCTGCTCTGACACTCTGTGCCGTCAGTAGTGTCTAGGAGCCATAGTTCACCAGTCGTCCCCGAGGGAGATTCTCGGACCCAAGCCTCCTTAGTTCCGAGTCTACCTCTCGGTGCATCGGCTCGCCTGAGCTCGGCTCCTACATCGGCTTCGGAGCCGATCTCCCTGGAACTGGGGGCTACCTCTGCTTCTTCGGAACCGGTGGTGTCCTTGGAACTGGGGGAGTCTGCCTTTGATCTGATGAGGAGTGTGCTGGCCATATCTACAGCTCTATGCAAGGATGCTGATGTTTTTCCCCCAAAAGCACCAGCCTCTGTCTTGGCGCCACCCTATCCACAGGAGAGCAGAGATCAGCAGCCTCAGGAACACCCTCTGGGTGGCCCTCATTCTTCCGAGACCTCCCCAGAATACCCTTCTGTGGAGCCTCCTTGGAAGAAAACATGCAAGAGGAAGCATGTAGACTCCCCTGATGAGTCTGTCACCTCTGGCACTAGCCTTGAGGAGTCAGGGTCCCCACGGTCGTCCTCTGATATCTCCTTTGCAGATATCCTTGAGATCCTAAAAAAGAGAGGTGGGTGGATTACCATCACCCCTTGTGATGAGCAGTCTGTGTACCTGAAGGCTTTCGGATCTCATCCTTCAGCCTCTTGGGTGTCTCCGCCTTTCGATGAGCTCATGGACTTGGTCAGTCGAAAGGAGTGGGAATTACCTGACACCATGGAGCCAGTCCCTATGAGGCCAAACAAGTTTCTGTGAGCCCCCAAGGAAAAGGATTTCTTGACAAAAGGTGTGCCGGTAGATGCTATGGTGGTGGCAGCAGCCATCAAGAAGGAGCTTGTAGAGACACCCTCATCTGGCCAACCGCCGAACAAAGAGTCTCGAACAATGGACAGATATGGGAAGCATGTTTTTTCTTCAGCGGCTTTTACCCTTAGATCGCTGAATTATCTTACCCGTTTTACAAGGCTTCAGAGAGATCCCCTGAAGAAACTAGGAGATACTCTACAAGGTACTTCAACTGCAGGGGTACCAGAAAAGGTTACCGCTCAGTTGTCTACCTTAAACTCCATAGTGAATTCCTCTATGAGACTGATGTCATATGCAGCAGATGGAGCAAGTGTAACATTGCGGAACCCTTTAAGTCTACCTTCACTAATGCCACTTTTGATGGTTCCTCACTTTTTGGACCAAAAGTTAAGGATACACTCGCCAGATGCGAGCAGGAAGGGAAAACTCTCTCTGCCGTTGGAGTACGTTTTTCTGTTCCTTCAAGACCCTACCCTAAAGGGCAGAAAGGCAGGAAGATGTAGCTCAAAAAATCCCAGAGATTTTTCCCAGACACACGAGGTGATTCCTGCCCTAGGGGCAGAGAGTGAGGAAATAATTGTAGAAGCCATCATAGAGGCAGAATGGGTCCACAGAACCAGGGCAACTGTGATTCCTTTTGTGGACGTCCCTATCAGCACTCCTGAAAGGAGGCCCGACTGTGCTACTCTGGAATTAGTCGGGGGACATTTGTCTTTGTACCCAGAACCCTGGCACAACATCACAAAAGACAAGTGGGTGCAAAACAGAATACCCAGAGGATACTCCATACCCTTTTCCTACTCCCTCCTCCAACCAGAAAAATCCCGGAAGTTCCACCCAATCTCAGGGATCAGCAACCATAGAAATCCAAAAGTTGCTAAACAAAAGAGTCATCCAAACCGTCCCCACAGACCAGATAGGATTTGGAACTTACTCGAGATTCTTTTTAGTACCAAAATGACCAGGGGACTGGAGGCCACTAGTGGATCTCAGCAAACTAAATGAATCAGTAAAGAAGTCCAACTTCCAAATGGTGACACTGCAGTCAATACTCCCTCTTTTAGAGAAAGACAATTGGATGTGCTCTGTAGACCTCCAAAATGCGTACTACCACATAAAAATGGACAGAGCATCGAGGAGTCACTTACGCTTCCAGCTGGGAGCCAGTCAGTATCAGTTTCGTGCTCTGCCCTTTGGTGTCACTACAGCCCCCAGAGTGTTCACCAAATGCATGGCAGTAGTAACGGCTCACTTGAGACGTCTTGGATTCCGAGTGTTTCCATACCTGGACGACTGGCTCCTAACTGCCACCACCAAGTATCTGCTTCAACAGGCCAGAGACATGACCCTACACATTTGTGCTCAGCTGGGCATTACAATAAACTTGCAAAAATTTGCCTTGTTGCCCTGTCAGCATATTACTTTTATAGTCGCAGAAATCTACACCATTTCAATTATGGTGCACCTTTCCGCCGACCGAATTGTGAATCTCAAACAACAGATATTGCTGCTTCTTCCCAAACACAAGGTCAAGGCAAATATAGTGCTCATACTACTGGGAACAATGGGCTCAACCATAACTCTCGTTCCCTTAGTCAGGATGCATATGAGAATTCTACAGTTGTTACAATTCTCCCAGTGGTCGCTTCAGGAACTTCCTCTATCACACCCAATCATAATGACAGAAACTTGCAAGAAAGATCTTCGTTGGTGGATTCAATCCAACGAGTTAACCAGGGAGACCATTCATTCCACATCAACCCGTTGCTACTGTGACCATGGGTGCTTCCCAGATTTTGGGGGGGGGGCATTACTTGGGAAAGACAGTCCAAAGCATAGGGCAAGAACATGAGGCCCATTTGTACATTAGTGTTCTAGAGATGAGAGCAGTACTACTGGTGTTGCAAGCACTCCACAACTCTCTTCCTCTAGGGATGAATGTAATCCAGTCAGACAATATGTCAGTGGCATAGTATATAAACAAACAGGGAGGAGCCAGATCATACCCACTTTGTCGAGAGGCTCTGAGAGTTTGGCAGTGAGCAATCTCTTCCCACCGGTTTCTAGTAGCAACACACATCCCAGGAAAGTCCAATATGATAGCCGACAAGCTCAACAGGACAATATTGATGCCTCACAAGTGGTCTCTGAATCAGAACATAGCGGAAGAGATTTTTTGCAAATGGGACCAGCCTTGCTGTGATCCTTTTGTCACTCCTGTGAATGCCAAATGCAGCAACTACTTTGCCCTAATCCCACCTCCGGGGGAGACACCGAGAGATGCACTTGTTCACAATTGGCCCTCGAGACTTCTTTATGCTTTTCCCCTCATATCAAAAGTCATTCAGAAAGCAAAATCCTTGGGAAGCAAGATGATTCTCATTGCTCCATATTGGCCTCATCAGATTTGGTTCCCCTTTCTTGGGCCTCATCTACTGGAGGATCCATGAATCCTGGACCCAGTTCCAGACCTGCTGACACATATGTCGGGAACTCTCCATCCTTCTCTCCACACCCTCAAATTGACAGCTTGGCTGCTCCACTTCCAACTATAGTCAGGCTTCAGGATTTCACTCCAGCTGTAAAACACATTTTGATATCCTGTCATAAGGTTTCTACAAGAAAACTCTATGCTAGTGAATGGAAAAGATTTTTGTTCTGGGCCCAGACCAAAAACATAGACCCCTTCACTGCCCCCATTTCTTCAGTTTTGGATTTCCTTTCAGAACTCTTTCAACAAGGCTCAGCTGCTGCTACAATTAAAGCCCAGCTAGCAGCTATCTCCAGTTTTCACTTAGGACAGCATACACCTAACTTAATGGCACATAGACTGTGTAAAACATTTTTGAAAGGCACTTCCTTATTGGGACCTCCATTTAAAGAACCTGTCCCTCCCTGGGACTTAAACGTTGTCCTGTCGCACTTAACCTCACCACCCTTTGTACCTTCTCCAAATGCGATCTAAAGTTCCTCTTATGGAAAACATTTTTTCTGGTAGCTATAACCTCAGCTAGAAGAGTTTGAGAGCTACAAGCACTGTCAGTCAAATGGCCCTGTTTGATTTTCCATAAAAACAGGGTTTCACTCCGAACTAACTCGTCCTTTGTCCCTACGGTTTGCTTTCAATCTAATATTAACCAATCTATTGAGCTTCCAGTGTTCTTCCCTAACCATACCAACAAGGCAGAATGCAGACTTCACCAACTTGATGTGCATAGACAACTTAGGTAATATCTCCACAGAAATAAAGAATTCAGGAAGTCAGATCAGTTGTTCATATCCTTTTCAGAGGCAATAAAAGGTATGTCAGTCTCTAAAATCACATTATCTAATTGGCTTTCCAATTGTATAACTTTTATATACTCCTCCAATAACAAGGAACTCCCCTTCAAAGTTAAAGGTCACTCAACCAGGTCAGTAGCAGCATCCACTGCATTTCAAGCCATAATTTCAATGGACAGTATTTGTGCAGCCAACACTTGGGCAAGCTCACATACTTTTATCACTCATTACAAATGATTTGGCCTCCAAGAACAGAGCTTCCTTTGGTTCCACAGTGTTCAAGAGTGTATTCCCGTGAGCCACCCAAGAAAAAGGTGCTGGGGACGCTGCCCCACATGTAAGAATGAAAGCGAGATAGGACAACATAACATAAAGAAGTTATGTACTCATCATAACGTTCTATGCTTGTTGTCCATCTCGCCCTTCATTCTTACGAACCCACCCACTACCCCCGTCCATATAATCCTAGAGGATCTGGTAGGAAAATGTTTTGCTCTTTCCTGTATGTTGGAGACCTTTCACTATTGTTTCTCCTTTAGCTGAGGATACAGTATAACTATTTTCTATTATAGTCAGCAGCAAACAAGATCTGAGGATTGATACCACTGCATGATGGAATACCTACCTTGCCATGAGCCAACTTAGAGACTTTGAGCATCTGTAATTGGCTGAGTCGGTGCCGAGGATTGGCTCCGAACCCATATGTAAGAATGAAGGGTGAGATGGACAACAAACATAGAACGTTGTGGTGAGTCCATAACTTCTTTTTTTATTAAGTCAGATTTTAGTTGCAGATGTTTCTTTATTTTTGTGTTTGAGGATAAATACATATTACTTTCTGTCTATTGGGAAATGTTTCTAAGCTCTTTATATTTGTGAGTGTTTTTCTTTGAACTGAATGACTTGGTACATTTGACAACAAAAGTTTATGCCATCTGTGTATACTCATGATAACAGTGAGTGTTTCTGCATATGTAGAACTGTAAAATCCTTTAATGTTTAACTTAAATTACTTAGTTGCTGATATTATCTGACAATTTTTAATATGTTATGGGGTTTAGAGGGGTGAGAAATGAATAAAGATCTCTGTAGCATTATCTCAGGAATGCTGCGAGCATTTCTGCATTTGAGGTTTTAAGAAAACAGCTTATTTTCCTGATGTGAACATTTAGATTCCAAATTTTATTATATAAATGCAGTGCTAGAAGTTTTATGTAGAATTTTTGCACACACGTTCTATAAGACTTTTTTTTTATTTTGAAGACTGAGTTGAATTTTCAACTTAGTCCCTGAACCAGAAGTGATATTTTAGAACATTAAAACAGATTATTTTGGGCTAGCCTGTTTTTTTTAAAGGTAAAATAAGTAGAATTAGATTACTTTATGTAAATTTAATGTTCATTATTTACAAGTTGTGAATCTTAAATTATTTATCACAATAAAATGAAGGTTAAGTATTGCATTTAAAATATGGTTAAACATGATCAGAGATCCATTTTTGTTTTCCATGTAGTAAAGGGCTAACAGAAGTGCAGTTTTTTGATAGGCTAATTTTTCTTGAGGCAGGACTAGACAGCTTTATCCAAGTGTTTTCATTTAATTTTTACTAAATCCATAATAGATATCAGTGAGATTAAAACATATCATTAAGGAAAAGAAAGATATTTGTATATATGTCGATTTTGGTAGTCAATTATAGTTTGACATAACTGACTGTATGGAATTATGTGGTAAAGGAAGCACATTAGAATTTAGTGAAATTACATGTTTATTTAGTTTATTTATGGCTAAGCAACATTTTTTGCATAGTTAAAAAAAAAGGAGTGGGGTCTTATGACATTTTTGAAAGACAACCACTGTAGTTTTTAGCAATAAAGAAGGTTTATCAAATGTATAATAGAAGTGATTTATCTGGATGTATATTGAGCAAATATAGATGAAATTATTTGTATGTTTAAAATATGTGGAATAAAAGACACTTACAGATAAGTAATTTTAACTTAGGTGGGTAACAGGCTTAAAGATGAATTCCTGAAATAATGCATGGTGGTTACTCTAAAAGAGTGTTGAGTTTTCATTTTAGCAGTTTATCTCATGTAAATTATATGTAGTAATCCTTACATAGATCAAATAGTTTGAGGTTGATGATAGAAATAGATAGGAAACATAGATATATATGGTTATTATCGATGGGTGGATATGTTAAGCTGTGTAAGAAATATAAATAATATACTGTAACTACCTGGCTTCTGATTTAATAAATATAGGGAAAACGCTGATATTTTCTTCACTCTTGTGATAAACAATACTGAATTAATTAATATAGATGTTAAGTAATGGGACATTTGATATATCTTTTTGTTTGGCATTATAAGTAAGAGCTGTATTTAAGAATAATTTTATTATAAAATAATAAAAGTACATGAAGTAAGTGGCACTAGAATGACTCTAGATAGTCTAATGGAGTGGTTTTAAAGTAGTTTGATTTCATCACCAAACAAGGAATATTTCATTCCATAATTTTCATCCTTGATCAAAAAATTAAAACCCAGTACACTCTCTGCTGATCAACTCCTCACTGAGTACCTTCAAAAATCAGCTGATGCTATTGCCTACCCAGTATCAATATTAATTAATTGAACCATAACAGATGCTAGAATTCCCACCATCTGGAAAATATCCTGTGTAATCCCACTTCATAAAGGAGGCAGCTGTACTGAATTCTGCAATTATAGACCAACAGCCATACTCTCTCCACTTGCAAAGATTATGGAAAAATGTATTCACAGACAACTCATGCACCACCTAATCCAGAATCACCTCATAGCAGATACCCAACACGATTTCCATCCATACCACAGCACTACTTCAGCCCTACTAAGTTTCACCAACACCATAAACCATAATCGCAGCAACAATCACATATCCTCCGCCTTTTCTTGGATCTTTCCAAGGCTTTCAACATGGTTGACCACCAACTTCAAATACACACCCTGCAAACATTCTGTCTAGATACTAAGACCCTTCAGTGGTTTACATCCTACCTGAATGGGAGACAGCAGGCTGTCCTCTGGCAGAACAAACTCTCTAACCTACTACCCAACACCCTTGGAGTACCACAAGGCTCTAAACTAGGGCCCCTGCTGTTTTCCATCTTAATTAACGACCTGTATACTGTCATCCCAAAAGTCAGCTATATCCAATATGCTGATGACTCCACCCTGATCTGCTCCACCACATCTCCAACAGACTTAGTCTGCTACCCAGTCCGCCTTTAACAGTATAGAAAACTTGCTTTCTGAACGTCGTTTGATACTAAATCCCAAAAATACTAAAATGCCGTTATTCTCCCCAACACAAAGGTCTCCTGCTTTTACCTTTAGCATAAATGCAAATTATAGCACATTGATCTCCCTTGACCCCTCTACAAAACTGCTAGGTGTCATTATAGATAACAATCTAAAATTTGACCTACCTGTAAACCAATCGATCAAAACCATCAATAAAAAAAACTAGGGTCACTTTACTGAATAAAAGCCTTCCTAACCCCTACAGCTAAAATTGCCATAGCTCGCTCTCACCTTCTCTCAACACTTCTTTTACACATCCCCTATACTCTCTAATATAAAAATGACTGTACTTAAACTCTCAACCTGCTATAACCACATCGCCAGGTTTGCCACTGAGCTGCCTTGTAGGACACATCATTGCATCAATCTTAGCCAGCTTGGGTGGCTTGAACTACCCAGTCTAATTCAGTATAACCAACTGATCATGGCTTATAAAATCCTTTATAATCCGGATAATACTCCTGCACTTAAAAATCTTATCACCCCTACCACAATCCATGACTGATTAGATCCTCTAACATACTACTAATTCAGGCAAGTAAAATTAACAATGCAGCTGGTAACTCTCTCTTTGCAAACTCTGTAGGCAGATCCTGGAACTCACTTCCTGCTGACATTACTTTACTCTCCTCACTAGGTCAGTTTAAAACTAGACTCAAACAACATCTGGCACTAAACTGGCTATGTCATTGTATCAAGCCTGGCTAACTCTCTTCTAGATTGTGTAAAATCTATTAATCAGCTAGTGTTTAATTTACCCCTGGCTTTCACCAGGGTTTAACTCTAACCTGTGGAACATGTTTATTATTGTTTGCTTATGTACTCATTGTCAAAATTATAATTGTAACATGTTTTTAATGTTTCTGTTTACCTTGGAGCTTTTCTGCCCGGGCCTCCACTGAAAATGGACATGCATCCATTCGGACTATCCCGGTCAACAAATGTGAAATAAATAAAATGATTAGTTGTTTAAATGTTAAATATTTAGAAAATGTTTACATATATTACTGGTTTTGTCCATAACTGACTACTGTAAATTGTTGCTTTTGATGTTTATAATAGTTTTTCATCTATTAGTTTTGGTTATATGTTATGGTATAGATGACCTATTTCAAGGGTCTATCCATCAATATTGATGGTAGTTTACTTAAAGACTTAAAGTTGCATAAAGATCATATAGTATTCTTGCAAGAAAAACATTTGCTTAGTTAAGATGTTGCCAAACTAAATTTAGAAGATTATTTGATCTTAGCTAGCTCTTGTTTTAAATCTAAAAGAAGAGGCACTATTATTCTATGGAATAATTCATCAGTAATGCCAAAGCTAACTGATACTTACTCAAATAAAAATGGTATAACTGATAAAAAAAAATATATATATATATATATATATATATATATATATATATATCCCCCAGTGGATATAAAAGTTTACACAACTCTGTTAAAATGACAGGTTTTTATGACATAAAAAAATGAGACCACAATAAATAATTTCAAAACTTTTCCCACCTTTAATGTGACCTATAACCTGTACAATTCAATTGTAAAGCAAACAAATCTGTTACGAGAAAAATATAAAAAAAAAAACGTACAATATGCTGGTTGCATAAGTGTGCACACCCTTTTGCTGTGTGTGCACACCCTTAAACTAATATTTTGATGAAGCACCTTTTGATTTAACTACACCTGTTTTAAATATTGCAGAAATGTCAATAGTATCTTTCCCTCTATCTGACCATAATGCAATTATTTTCAGCCTTATATTAAAATCTAGTAATTTAGTACATCACAATAGGCTGCCAGCATATATTGTTAAAATTAAGGGTTTTAAAGAATGGTATTTAAATGAAATAAAATGTTCTTAGAAATATGAATGGTGAAGTATCTGATGTCATTATTTCGGATTTGTTAAAAGCTTACCTAAATGGTAGAATTACAGATTGGTAATAAGGAACTGGATACACTACAGTCTAAAATGGATAAACTAAAGTTATGTTTAGATACTAATGATATATCTATTCAATAAGAATTAAAAAATCTAAATACAGAATGTCTCAAAAATTTTAAATCCTAATTTATCAGGTAGTTTAAAAAAACTAAAACTTCAAACATATTCAACTATTCCGTCAAGTTTGCTATTAGATCTAAAAGAATGAGTAAATTAAATCACATCAAATAAATATCTTGTCAAATTAATAAGTATAATAGGAAAACAGATATAAAGGACATCCTGAGTGCTTTAAGAAGTTTTATGAAAATATAAGTAATAATTATGTAGTAAATAGTAATAAAGTCAGTACATTTTTAAAAGGAAAATTTACAAATAAAACTAACAAATGAGCAAATAAAATAATTGATAAACCATCTTCTTTAAAAGAAATTAAAGATCAAATTAAAAGACTAAAGAATACTAAAGCACGTGGGTTAGATGGACTCATCTCAGAGTTATATAAATTATTGCCGGATAATTTAGTTAATGTATTAGCAAAAGCTTGTAAAGCCCCAAAACATGGACTGAAGCTCCAAAGGCTGTGGTGTCTCCATATTCAAAAAGGATATGCACACCGCCAGACTAGTAGCCCAGCATAATGCATCTGAAATACTTCAGGTACAATCAACATTGGGTAAGACTGTAATCCAGGTCATAGCCTCCTATAGGTCCCCAACCATGTCCTTAGACTCTCACTCCATTTTCCTAAGCACCATTGAAACTATAAAGGTCCAACTCAACACTCCCATACTAGGAGACTTCAAGTGCCCCTCCATCAACTGGGAAAACTACTCCAACACCAATCCACTGGCCCAACACTTCCTGGAATTCATCAATTCCAATGCCTGGGACAAGCTCATTCTTACCTCCACTAGAGGAAGCAACATCCTTGACCAGGTTATTACTAACATGGGCAACCATTGCTCTACACCAATAGTCCATTCCTCCCTTGTTAGAGCCGACCACAAACTAATCACCATGGAAATTCGCATCTCACTCACACCCCCTGCAAAGGTATCCACCATGAAAAACTTCTCCAGAGCTGACTTTAGACTCCTAAAAACAGAGGTGGCTAACTTCATGGCACCCATGCCAATGGAAAATAGCTGCATGACTGCCAGATCATACACCAATGCACTGTACTAACACGTACATAAATGCATGGCACTAGCCATACCCAACAGAACTATGACGCTGTCCTCCAAAAAAAGGAAGCCAGTGTGGTGGTCCCCTGCCATTAATAAACTCCTACAACAGAAGGAAGAAACATAATGTAATGTTAAAAATGTATTCTAATAATGATGAAGTGGCTTCTAGTTTTAAGAAACCAAGCATTTTTCAGCCAAATTTACATCCGGTATTGGACACATTTTGTAAAAGATGTGAACATGACTTGTTGCAAGCTAGTAAAATATGTGAACATGACTTGTTGCAAGCTACCAACAGTGGCATGCTTAAAAGAAAGCTTTGTAATCTGAGTGCTTCAGAGAAAGAAGCACTAGTGTCTTTGCAACAAGATGGTGATAGAATGATAAAAAATGCTGATAAAGTCAGTGCCATTATTGTAATGGATTATGAATATAATTTTAATACTAATTTTTCTACTTTGTTAGATGAGTGTTTATGCTCTAATTAATTTTGATGTGATGGATATCATGAAAGCTGAGGTTGATGCTGCTCTGTTTCATTGTTATGGCAGTCATATTATTATTACTAATAAATTATGTACCTACTTATCTGTTGAGGTCCCATTGATTCAGTTTTTCCATAGACTCCCAAACATACATATGTATTACAACCACCATTTAGACCTATTGTCTCAGGAAGTGGTCGGCTCACAGAGCCCTTTACTATATTCATTGAAAAGAACCTGAGACCTCTATTGGAGAGACAGGAACAGGCATTGAGATACAGCAAACAGTTTCTCGAAGATTTGTACAAATATAGTGTAAATGGGAAGTTGAGCTATGGCTTTTTTGTTAGTAACAATGGATGCTGTGTCATTATTTACTGCCATCCCTCATTCTTTGTGAATTTCCATGCTGCATGAATTCCTTGTTAAAAACAGCAAGTATACTCCAAGTAAAATTGATCTCATTTGCATGTTCCTGGAAATTGTGTTAGAAAAGAATGTATTTCTTTTTGAAGGACACTTGTATTTACAGAAGGGTGACGTAGCTGTGGGCACACCTTGTGCCAATAGCTACACCAACCTAGTCATGGCCGAATGGGAGAATAACTCCCTTTTAAATTTGGATGAATATGCCCCACTTGTAAGCTTCTACAGGAGATTTGTAGATGACTTGTTTTTTGTGTGGGGAGGGACTGAAGAACAGCTTATGCTGTTTATTAGTTATCTAGAGTCCACTCCCTCTTTCCTAAAATTTGCATACAAGTTCTCTACTAGTGAAATAGATTTCCTGGATGTGCTAGTCAGTATTGACACAACCAGGAGCCTTCAGACTAAATTGTATAGGAAATCTTGTAGGAGGAATGCCATCTTTGCATAGGGATAGTATGCACCCTGGCCATATATTTCAGAATGTTATCAAGGGTCAAACAGTGCGAGTGCCAAGACTGAATAATTGTGGTGAAGATTTCAGGCAAGATGTCCAGATGCTTAGAAAAGAAGTTCATGAAAGGAGCTGTAAAGCATGTGAGGTTGAAAGGAACATTAGTATGAGAGCCACACAAAGGGTAAATAAGGCAAAACCATATTTTTCAAACCAAGTTTTTGAAGCAAAGTCCCCCCAGGCCATTAGCAATAGGAATAGTGTGCCTATATCTTTATTTTATACTAGTGCTATGACTGGCATAATGAACATTAAGTCGAATTGGTCTATATTGAGTTTAGACAATGATATTGCAAATGTTGTTGGTCACAGACCAAACTTTATTTTTAAGAACAAGAAATCTCTTAAAAGGCAGATTTGCTATAAAAATGTAAAAGAAAAAGATGAGACTAGGTGGTGGCTGGGCAATTACTAGACAATGCCTTACATGCAATTTCTGTACATTTATTAACACATCAGCATGTTTTATTCATCCAGTCACCTATTTTGAGTATAAATTTGAATTTGAAGCTAACCGTCGAACCAGGAATTTGATCTGTCTGGTGACATGCACAGTTTGCCACTGTTTCTATGTAGGAAAAAACAACAGGTCACTGATGGAATGAGTCAGGGAGCATATGTATTGTATTAGGAGTGGTGACACCAAAAATGCACTAGCCAGACATTGCATGCTGAATGAAAATGAACATGGCTTTAGATTTCAATTTGTTGAAATTATTTCTGAAAATATACATGGAGGTGATGTGAAAAATTTTACTGAAAGCAGAGAATTACATTGGATTATTCTATGGCAAGCTGACAAATACCCAGGTCTAAATGACAGGGTTTCTATTAAGCCTGCACTGAAAGCACAATGTCTCTTTAAATGATACAAGTTGAAGCTAAGTTTTTACTCTTCTCTGATATTTATTGGCTGCTTTGAACTAGAGTGAATATATTAAAAGTGTTTGCTGATGCAGTTTTTTATATGGTCTGATGAAACACTAGAATTTGGTGTGAAAGCACTTACCTCATTAAATTTATAACATTTTATGATTTTAGTTGTGTTTCTGTGCCTTGTTTTCTTCACTTACGTTTGTTGTTTGCTTGCAGGCACAGTTTGTTCCTTGGGGATTTCATTCTTTGTTTCTAGAAGGAAGAAACTGTTGCAGAAAAAGGTGAAGTCCCAAGACTGGAAAAATTCCCTTATTAGCCTCAACTAAAAGTTGAGATCCCTCATCAAAACCTCCAAAGTCAGCTGTGAAGGCAGAATTGCAGCAGACACTAAAAACAACCACAAAGCCTTCTTTAGTTATATCAAGAATATCCATGGCAATACCTAGATTTGCTCTAAGTTACTGCACAATGGTACCTCCTATACTGAGCCAACAGATATTGCCAACATACTGGCTGACAGATTCAGTGCCAACTTTACCCCCTCCCAAAGGACCAATCTCAATACTGGAAGAATGCCAGGCACCCTGCATTACTGCAGCACAGGTAAAAGCTGCATTTTCTAAGGTCAAGAATACAGCTTCCATGGGACCTGACAATATCCCTGGTTGTGTTCTACATGAATTACAAAGTGAACTGGCACCACATCTGTGTGCTCTGTTCACTCACAGCCTCACTTCATGCTTTGTTCCTACCGAATGGCACACTTCTACAGTCATCCCTCTCCATAAACGAGGAGCAACTACAGACCCTGAAAATTATTGCCCCATTATCCTGATGAGTCTCATATGTAAGGGTATGGAGCACATCATCATGGACCAAATTAACAAGGATATAGGGGAATCTCCAAACTCTAGATCCCATGCAGTTTGGTTTTGTGAAAGGTAGATCATGCCTGCTCAACCTGGTTGACTTCTGTGAATCGGTCATCAGAGCAGTGGATGAGGGTAAGGCAGTTCATACAGCCTACCTTGATCAGGCCAAGGCCTTTGATACCATTCCTCACTCAGGAATTATTGATAAACCCACCAGACTAGGCATCAAACCCCATATCGTTATGTGAATTGCAAATTGGCTCATAGATAGAACTCACAGTGTACGAGTAGCGGACTTCAAGTCAGACTGCCGACCAGTCACTATTAGAGTCCCACAGGGATTGGTCCTGGGTCCTGTCCTGTTTGACATCTACTTCTCAGAAGTCCAGGCCAACACGGAGGGACTCTGGCTGACCAAATTTGCAGATGACTGCAAGTTGAGAACCATTATTAACTCCCCACGTGATGCAGACATAATACAGAAAGGCATCACTGAGACCAGTGACTGGTGTCGTAACAATGGCCTTAAGCTTAATGCCAAAAAATGCGTTGTCATCCCCTTTGGGAAAAACTCAGCTCCCACTAATTACCACATTGATGGGAGGCTACTGAACACTGAAGGCGTTATAAGAGATCTGAGGACACAGGTTGACAGCAACCTCTCCTTCAACCACCACATTACCATTGTGGTCAGAAAGTCCTTCTGTGTGGCACATCTCATTACCAAGTGTTTTGCATCCAGGAAGAAAGAGGTAATCATTTCTCTATACTCTTCCCTAATTACACCAATCATAGTGTATAATGTCCTATTTGGCCATGTACCTCACTAGACACCTGCAACAGCTGGAGAGACCATAAAAGTACCTCACGAAGAAGATCCTAGGCCTTCAACACGTCCTACATGGGCAGACTCAAAAAAATCCAGCAATTCTCTGTCTCATATCGTCTACTAAGAGACGATGTCTGCTTGACTTACAAAGCCATGTCTAACCCAGGTCTGTTAGAAATGCTACATCTAAAGAAATCCCAATCTTTCCCCACCACACACTCCAGAGACCTCAACCTCATTACCACAATCAACAGAACATGCTGGAGGGACAGGTTTATAACCCAGAGACTGCCATGCTCTGGAATAGACTTTCCATACATGTCAAGCAGAGCACCTGACTAGCCCTCTTCAAGAGAAATCTTGATGAGTGGATGGGAAATAGAAAGTTCACCCCGGGGATCACTCCAGTACCGCTACTTGATAGAGGCACTGGGAACTAATGACGGGTGGCACTATGCCAGGGCATTTCTATCGGCTAGGCTTGTAAAGGCCCCAGGGCCATTATCCTAGTACACACCTATAAACCTATGAACCTATAAGAAATAAAAACTATATCTGAAGTTCTCGCATCATGGAGATATTCTCTTATATCACCTATATTAAAGCAAGATAAAGATCATACACAATGTTCTACTTATCTTGTTTCCCTTTTAAATGTTGATTATAAATTGTTTGTCTAGTTTAGCTAATAAAATTAATTTAGTATTTGATATTGCCAAAATTATTTGATAATGTTCAAACTGGGTTAATTTTAAACAGACGGGTACCAGATAATGTAATCAGAGTAAACACTATGCAAATAAAAATAAGTTATAAAAAATTAATTTTTAAAGCAATTTATTTTTAAATATTAAAAATCAATTATAACTTTAGATTTAGATGAAACGTTTGATTCAGTAAACTGGATTTATCTAGTCAAAAGTGCTAATAGATTATTTTCTGTCTAGTTATTTTAAAATACAAAAAGGTACAAAACAAGGTTCCCCATTATCACCATTATTTCCATTAGTAATAGAACTTTTGCTAATTCTGTTAGATCAAATAATAATAATAATACAGGTGTATCTTTCGCTGATTAAAAATTCAGATTGTTACTGATGATATTCTTCTTACAATAGGGAATATGGAAACAGTATCATTAAGCATATAACTAGTTTTATGAAACATTTTGAGTTCAGTATTTAAGTTAAAAACTCAGGTAAAAAATTTTAATTGGAGAACTACTCAAATTAATTATCTTGGTACCACTATTATCTCAAATTGGAAAGATATGGTTTAAATTAATATCAAACAGGTTACAGATAAAATTACACAATTGGTTATTAGTTGAAGTAAGTTTTCTGTACTATGGAAGAATGTCTGATATTAACTAAGGGTCTGTATTAGAATACCGAACATTCAAAATGTCGAGTGTTCTAATATCGAATCCTATGAATCGAAAATTTAAAATATCAAACATTCAGAACAGCAAATTTTTTCCTAGGGAAAATATTTGCTGTTCCAAAACACATACACACAACACAAGCACACCAAACAAACAGCAATCCACACACATACACCTAAACTCTTACGCCTAACCCTATACTAAACTATCCATACACCACTAACTATCCACTTACCTTAACCCAAACCCTAAGGTCCTTCACTGTCACACAGTCACCTCACCTGTGCCCTAAATCGCCTACCCCGCCCTAACCCTCATGTCCACACAATCACACACTTACCTGACCCACGCCCTAACCCTAACTCAACTAACCCGCCCTAACCCTCACATCCACACAATCGCACACTTACCTGAACCCGACACGTAACTTTCCACCACAATGCTGAAAATACCGAAGCAACAGAAACGGACAACCAAATTCTTTCCCTAGGAAAACATTTGGTTTTCTGTTTCTTCGATATTTTCAGCGTTCGCTGAAAATAGGTAGATGTTAGAACACTCTAAATTTAAAGCGTTCGGTGTTCTAATATAGACCCGTTAATTAAGATGATAATTCTTCCTAAAATTTTGCCATACAATCATTAATTTTAAATCCATCAAAAACTTCTATGAAGAAGATAAATAGTCTTCTTCTCACAATTCTTTGGTATCCAAATAAACCTGTCATTTCTTTTAATTGGCATATGAAAAATTGGGTAAATAGTGGCATGGACTTTCCAGTTATTGAATTACATAGAACTACCACCATATTGGAATTTGGCATAATAAAACATCAAAATGGAAACAAATACATCAAAAATGTTTATTCAGTAGTAATAAATATGTTGCTGTGTGTCGCAATTAAATTGTTCCTAATAGTGTTGATTGTGATTGCTGTATAAATGTGAATAGTATCTCGTACTCTTCCTTGTATTAATCATATTCTCTCTTCTTTTTGGAAGTTTATTTATACTAATTTTATTAAAGATTTTTTCAATATATTCATTTGCATATAATAATGAATGTTTAGAAATATATAATTTTAATAAAATGTTAGAACTGAAAGCATACAATAACATAATTTATTGGCATCAATTCCTAAATAGGAGTGAAGTTCATTCAACAGAAAATCTTCTCTGTAGATGCAATCCAGATTCTAATAATGGTTTAATTTTAAAGATTTCAAGAGAATATGTTAATATGAAGTTAAATATGGTATTTAACTTAAATTTGGAGCCCTTTCCAAAAATGTTGTAATTTTTAATTAATATTAATAATAAGTCACTGTATAGTAAGTCTTGTTTAACAATGATTTGTAGAATTCTTAGATTAGATTCTCTACACTCCGATAACATCTATTGGAACTGTTCTACAAAATTTAGTAATGAAACTTTTTCAGATGAAAATAAGGTAGTATTAAAATTGGCAGATAAAACTACATTTTTATTATATTGGAAAATTTTCACCTGAAAATGTTTTCATCAATATGTTGTTACACCAAATAGAATGAATTAATGTACAGATCAGTTAAGATTAATTCCTGGAGATTTGACTTGGACATAGTTGTAGATTGGGTGCATATGGTGTATGAATGTTAAGTAATTTCTTTCTTTTCGAAAGAAGTGAATAATTGTATTCAAACATTGTGGTCTGATATGTGTAATTTATCTAAATCATTGGTCTTTTGCAATGCTCCGATTCCTGTAATTAATCCTATAACACAAGTGCATCCTCTCTGGTCTATACTACCAACATCTAGGAAAATAATAACTAAGAACTGGAAAAATAAAACTACTTCCTCATGTGCTGAATTTACTAACTTAATAAAAATTGTATGCAATCATAAAGTACCTACTATTATGGTGAGAACAACAAATGTTGCACACTTATAAATCTTGGCTGAAATTTGTGATTTGCTTGAAAAATATTGATTGTTTTAACACACACACACACACACACACATATATATATATATATATATATATATATATATATATGAATTGTGTGTGTTATTCATATTATGGACTTCTGTACATAGTTATTTGTGCTGTAAACATTTTTGATAACATTTTAATAAAAAGTTAAAAAATACTTTACAATAAAATGTGCAATTTATATCATAAAATGTTTCATAGCAGTACTGTTAAGAACAGAAATTGTTTTATGTGCAGTTAACTTCTTTCCTCTTCCCCTCCCCTCACTGTTCTTCCAAGCAATAATGACATGAAGTTAGGCAAATGCTTTTCAGTTCCCCATAGATTTAACAAATATTAACAGATTCAACAAAAGTCCACTCTTTCTTGTACAGCCATATTTCACAGATGCAATCAATGCCTTACAGTTACACATTTATTCACCAATTTCCATTTTACTGGTCTTCATCTCCCAGCTCCAGACACTTGTTTAGTTCCAAGGTAATTCTGATTCTTCTGTTCAACTCCTGTGCTTTTTCTGTCTCTCAAGCATTTTTCCATGGAAAATTGAAACTGTATCACTGGCAAAGATGTCATTCTATTCTACTGTTGCAGTATTCATAACATGAGGGAATTCCCTGCCAAGGGTGACCTGACATCCAGCCAGTATAAAGCTTCTTCCAGTTGTCCTAACTTTTCTTATTTGAGTTGCTATACCCCTTCAGTGTTGCCTTTATTTTAATCAACTCTGAGCACATTTGACTTATTTTTTCCTCTAGATTACTGGAAACCATGTTTTTTACCAAAGCTGTAGCTTGAACTACTTTTCAATAAACAGCTTCAGGGTTCCTCCCAGTCATTGTTTTCTCTTTAACCTTTTCTTGTTGATTTTCTTTCAGGGTCTTATAGTTTCTTCTTTGCTGGCATCCAGTGAATGTACTTACTACTTAGTAACTGAATTTACTAAAAGTGGCAAAGTTCCTGACCCTTGTCTTTCAGTTTCATTTTTCACAATGGAAGAGCTGAAGTTAAGCTCTTGATCAATGTGCAGCCACCTTGTAAAGCCCTTCTGGATGTACACTGAGACACTTCCACCTTCTTCCCATCTTCTGTACAGTTGCTGGTCTAAATGTGTGGAAGGCATTATAGCCCTGAACAGTTGGAGTGTTGTGCACTATTTCAAACCATATCCCAGTCACTACAGTGCAAAGACAAGTCCTGAACTAGCCCAACATACATGAGAATGAAACTAAGGTTTAATGCAAACAGTCCACTTAGGTAGACTTCCAGGATGGCTGCACACTGAGTAACAGCTTAATTTCAGCTGTTCCAGTGTGAAAACAAAAACTCAGAAAAAAAACCAGTTACTTTGTCATTGGTAGTAAATTTCAATTACTAGCTAGTAAGTGCACTAGCTGGATGCCAGCAAAGAAAACCTGAAAGAAAATCAACCACAAAAGGTGAGGAGAAAACACTGGTTGGGAAGAATCCTGACACTGTTCTGCCAAAAGCAGATCAAACTCCAGCTTTTGTGCCTGACAACTTCCAGTAATCTAGGGAAAAAAATAAGTCAAATGTGCTCAGAGATGATTAAAATAAATGAAACACTGAATGAGAATATCAATTCAAATAAAAGGCTGGAAAAAAAATGGGAGAAGCTGTAAACAGATATTTAGATGAACTGGTAAAAACTGCAAAAATCAGAGAGATCAAAATGGAGAAAAGGCTGTCTGAGAACGACACTGCTCAAGAAGAGATGTTTCAAAAACTAAAAGAATTGAAGGACGGAGGACATAGTGTCACATGTCTCTTGTATTCAGATGAGACCCTGAGGCACTGTGATGGGTTGAAGCTGTATTCTACATAAACACATCAGGCGCTGTAACTGGGGCATATATTTAAGCTGACTGACTTATTACTTCAAACACACTTGTATGTGCATCTCCATTCATGCCTGCATTCGGTCCGACTGCCTATACAAAATGGCACTGATCTTGCATATGCTCAGTAACTTATATGCACATGCTATCTAGCTTCAGAGGCTGACTAGGTACAGTACACACAGTGATCTATACATAGGGAAAACTTGAGATTTTTTTATTGTACCAGAGAAACTGGAAGGAGCAAACTGTATTAATTTTATGAAAGCATAAATAAGCAACTGGACTTGGTATTTCACAGAAGGATTTGTTAATTGAAAGGGCACATTATGTGTATGCTCCAAACCTGATCATGAGAACACAGCCAAGACATCTAATAGCAAAGATACAATCCTACCAACAGAAAAAGTTGATTCTAACAAAACTGGCAGAAGGACAAAGTACTAAAAGTTGGAGACAGTAGTAGAGTGTGGAAACTGATTGCTCACTGCACTCCAGGCAGAAGAGGAGTAGATTTATTCCAGAAATCGAGGAATGCTGAGAGGCAGGTGTGAGATTCAAGCTCCTGCATACAACTGTCTTTGTCATATTTTTTCTTGCAGGGTCAAATTCAGTTTTTGATGCAGAACATGCTTAGGAGAAAATACAAAAAGTTTGTCTAACAAAAAGTGAGCTGTCAAACAGAAGCGGACTCTATTTCTTATCATTCTGATAATCGAGCTCCTAGAAGGACTATGCCAGTGAAATATTTTACAATTTTCTAAAGGAAAATGTTTGAGAGGCAAAGAAAAGGACATGCGTTTACTAGAATAACCAGGAGTATGTTGGAAGTGAACTAGAGACTGGAGTTGGGATATGTAGATCAACAGGAAGAATACTAGCAACTCAGGAATTAATTAATAAATTTGGGATTACAAAGCATCAGTCACATATTTGAAATATGACGGAACATGAAAGCCTGAATGGATTGGACTTTTTTTTTTCTTTGTTAAACTTGCAGGGGCTCCAAAGCATATTCCCTACTTCATGTCATTAATGTTTGGAAGAACATTAAGAAGAAAGGAATAGGAAAAAAAGAAGTAAGTGTAAATAAAATAATGTGTGGTCTTAACAATATTTTTTAAAACATGATATGTATGCTGAATGCTATATAGTAAAACATTTCAGTATTTTTGTATGTTATAAGGATACTAAAATAAACAGGCATCCCTTTTTTACCCCTTCCTTCTTTCCTTCATCTTGTTTAGTTTTAAGAAATGTAGGCCAGGCAGTGTAAAATGAGAAAAACGCCTGGACAAAAGCATTTTAAGACAACAGGCTATAATCTTAAGTTGTTGAGGGTGAGAGGCATGTTGTGAAATTATACAGAGGACGATTGGTAGCTTTTTTTTTTTTTTTTTTTTTTTTTAACCTT
Organism: Protopterus annectens; assembly: GCF_019279795.1. Taxonomy (NCBI): domain Eukaryota; kingdom Metazoa; phylum Chordata; order Ceratodontiformes; family Protopteridae; genus Protopterus; species Protopterus annectens. Next base: position 848,749,589 of record NC_056726.1, on the reverse strand, counting down.
TGTGTAGAGGAATGACTGGATTAAGGCCCTCGGAATCAAGTAAATGAAAGAACATTGAATGTAATGAAAAGTTTTCCTTTAGCAATAAATGTTCATAGTGAAGCATGAGAAGCTTGTAGCTAAAGGCAACTCTGTATCTGGTTCTCATGTTCTTATGTTTACAGTCTGATAAGAGGGCATTAAAAACATAATATTTTTTCTTTCAGTGGCTAAAAGACAATGTTTTCTGAAAGCATTCAAGTTTTCTACATCTGTGAGAGGAATAAAGATAAGGCAAAAAGAGAAGCAGATAGTGTAAGCAGAAGCACAAGCTGTATCATGTATCCTAGAATGGATAACCTTCATTTTAGGTCAGTTAAAGCAGCCTGTGAGTGTAACTGTCAGTCTGGCATATTTGTTCCTTTTAGGAGTGCTAAACTTAAGTATTTGAAGATGTACATAGTTTTGTGAGTTTGTATTAAGTTAATAGGTTATGGTAGTGGTTTTTTTTATTTTATTTTTTTTTGGTTTGTTTGTTTGAGGGTTTTCATTAAAACAAAAAAGTGTTAGAAGATATGACGTAGGTTCAAATGAATATGACAAGAAACAACTCTATAAAAGATCATCCTGCCTAACATTAGTGTGTGCATGTAACACAAGGCTGAAATTAGGCAGAATTTGCTCATTAGTTAATGAAACTATGGCTATGGCAGGTACTCCTCCCCACCTGATCATGATCATGCACAAACCCACACATTCATCCATAAACACAGACACACATACCCTACCTATCCCCACTAAGTAACCCCCACACACACACACACACACAGATGTGCCCTCACATACACTTAACTTATACTACTCATAGCTCTACATACATGCATATACCCAGAAACACTGTACCAGACATTAGTACTTCATTTTTCATAGTGTTATATACTTTGTTCTCCAAATCCCATGTTATTTTAACTTTGTAGGTAGATTGGGTATTGTGCAAGATTGTCCCTGTTGTCTAGTGCCCCCATATATCTTTAATGCTGCTCAATCTGCTGTTCTAATAACCTTTGAAGTGACTTAGGGAATATGTGTAACTGTCCTTGGTGTCTAATGCCTCCTCTTCGGTATTGCAGAATTTGATCATTAGTCAATGAGAGTTTTGGTATGGCAGGCAGACCTTGCCACTTGATCATACACTTGCACTCATCCACCCATTCACCCAAAACTACACAGACACACATCCTGCCTATCCCCCTAAGTAACCCCGCTAGTTCGACCACAAAGACAGGCAGAGAGAGACACACATATACACACACACATTTATCTTACACCACTCATAGTTCTGCATACACACATACACCCCGAAACACTACATGTCCTCTAAACTCCCTGGCACTTAACTTTTAAAAGTAATGGATAAATGCTAGTTTTTGGTTGAGTTCATTACTGCAGCTTGGGAGTAAGGACTTCCACAACACGGTAGTTTTATGAATTGCTTGGCTGCATAGATCACTGCAGGTATTGCTGGAGGAGAGCATATGGCTATGCTGTTCCCCCGGAATGTCTTAATAGCATTTGCTGGAGGCCAGAGGGACAGCCCACTGCAGTAGTACACCTCTTTGAGGCAAAGCTCTCTAGAACGTCTGTCTTTGAATCAGAAACTGCTACCACCAGTGATAAAAAGAGCTTACTGTTGGTGGCAGCATTTTTGAATTCCAGCCAGAATCTATTTATGCCCTTATAATACTGTATTATGATAGTTTGATAGAGCTTTTCTTTGCCTTGGAATTCGCATACATTCTTTCTGTTATCTTATGGTGCTGTGCATCTTTTAGTGGTGATTACTTGCATCTGGCTTGCTCATTAACATTTGACAGTAATTTGTCCATTACTGCTGTACAGTTTTATACAAAATGTGTTTAAGTGCATGTTTTGCATTTTGCTGTACAGATTCCCAAATAAGAGGGAATCCTAAGTAATATAGGTTTGTTCTGGCTGATTGAGCATTAGAAGTATGTAAGCCTGTGAAATAAAACTCACTAACTCAGTCTTTTAGGTTACTCAGTCTTGTTTTATTGCTGCTGCAGTGCCATTTTATTTATCTATTTTATTTTTTGTGAACAAAGCACGTGTACTAATGCAACTGTGGTGCATTTCTGTAGGTGAACATTAATAGTTAATAAAGTCTGTAAACTTGCAGGCATCTTCCCACACCACATGCAAAAAATACACACACGCCTTACCTGTACTAATCCAGAAAATTTCTTTTTCTTTCTTTTTTTTTCAGAGAATGCAGCTTGATATAATTCTGGAGAGTCTGCAGGATCAGTCTCATATAGCATCTCTGCTGGGCTACAGTTGTCCTATAGACCTGCTTGATGGACAGGCCCTGAATTCAGCAACAAGTTTCGTATCTTCGGCAGACTTGGAAAGTGACAACCATTTTCACTTGGTAGACATTCTTCTGAAAACACTGCTGCAAAATATCAGTTTCTACACTGTAAGATCATTTGACAGTGCATCCTGTCACTTTTAATAGTAAAGGTTATGCAATGATACTGTGTGAATTCCCATAACAAAACTTTATCTCTCTTGAGGAGTTTTGTGATGTGACATAGATTCCCCAGAATACAGTTAAGCATCATATGTTCGCCTTCATTGTTTTACCATATATTTTAACTTCTCAGCTTAAAAACAAAGCATTGTGTTTGAGGAAAACTAGTTTACACACACACACACACACACACATATATATATATATATATATATATATAAAATGCGTGTGTGTGTGTTAACTGGGTAAACCCATTGACCAAAATGCCTTGAGCATTGTCTCAAGTTACTTGCTTAGAGTCATACAGTGGGCAAATGGAGATAGAAGGAATCAAACTCTGTACACTTGACTACAGGAAGCAGCTTGTTAACAGTTCAGAACCTGTATATTTCTGCACAAATGAGAGAGAGATATACACACACACACACACACACACACACACACACACACACACATTCATTAATCGCTATAAGAACTACATGCGTTCAATGCTTGGTATATATTGCATGAAAACATTCTGACAATTAGTATTTTGAATATCTGATGTCAAAATATTGGTAACTTGCAAAATTATGAGTCTGCTTTTACCATTTGCAATGCAGTCTCATAACTGTTGCATTCAAGACAAAATTTTAAAAATACCACTTCTGAACTTAATTTTCTCTGTGATTGTCACAACAGTTTTTGTTATTTAGCTGGGTAATTAAATTCTGAGGATTGTAATTGTGATCTTCAGAATGGTGGAGCTGCAAGTCCAAATGTGGACTGATTTATATTTAGTCAGAGGTCACCCTAACTCTTAGTATTTCCCAAGTCTGTGGTACAGTGACCTCAGAATTAACATATCTAATGTAGCATGAGGTGCAGATACCCTATTTTAGGTGCAAAAATAGGCAGTAACCTTTGAAAACTTAAAAACATTTAAAATAGAGCTTCAGAATTTGCTTTTTCTTTGGCTTGCCATTATTTTATAAAATGGTGGGGCTTTTGCAGTCTAGTCTTGCACTTCTAATAGTTAACCATTTGGCTTACTTTTAGTATGCATGGTTTAATAACATCAACTTTTGTGGTTTATAAGTTGCTGCACACACATTTCTGGGTTTCTGTAGCTCTCTGAGTTTTTTTGATGTAGTTAACATACTTTTGTTGAAGACTGCAAAACCAGGCTTTCCTGTTTGGACAAGGTCTTTGGTAGTTCTGTCACTTTGTTGTGGAACTCTTTTCTACGATATGTGCAGAACTGTCCCTAGGAATCCTAGGGCAGTTCTAGGCTAGGATTCATTAATGCCTACATTATAAGTGCACACCATTTTGAGACTCTCAGTGCAGTGGCAGTTTTAACACCTCTGCAGTAGTGTGGGAGGAAGGAACTGTAAATTCCTATTGGACTACAAAAGAAAACCCTGAACAAAGGCCTGTAATTTAGCTGCTTTTCTGCCTGTAGATGGATAACGTCTAAGTATAGTGTAAAACAAGCTCTGAGCCAAACATAAATATGGGTGATTAAAGACCGAAAAGAAGCAGTCCTTTTACAGAAGGTATAGAAGATGACAGTGACTCTCACAAATCTCATTATACGTCAGTGGCATGGGAGTTCACAGTTTACTTCCTTATGTCTGGCATGAGTCATGCAAAGCATTATGGGAAAGAAGGTTGAGGAAGAACAAGATCACGTTGATACATCAAGCCCCATTAGTAGCCATGTTGTGGAAAACAGGCTAAAATTACAAATAAAGCGCTTAGAGTGGTTTTGTTGTGTTAAAATAGGTCAAGAAACAAAGACAGAGTGAAAAAAACAGATTTGTTTTAGTTCTAGGATGGAGTTTTCCTTTAAAGAGACACATTTATTAACACCACGGCCTTTGTCACACTACAACACAAAGGATAGGCACTGTTAGCTGTTGGGAGCTGTACAGTTTGCATTTATGTTGAAAATGGGAATACTATTCTACATCCAGACTCTGGTAGGTTGTTTACTTATACTTTATATGCTGACTGTTCAAGTAGGGATCTGGTGTGTCTTGCTAGATGCAGGAAATGTCCAGCATTTTATGTTGGGAAGACCAACCACTCTCTCACAGAGAGAATACGGGAACATGTTAGTGAGATCCATAGAGGAGTAATTACAAATGCACTAGCTAGTATGGTATAGATCATGTCTTTGCCTTTCAGGTTATACTTTGTGTGTTTTAATAGAAGTTTGGTGGCATAAGGAGTAAGACACAGGGCAGGTAGAAATGCATTGGATCATTACCTTGCAGTCTGACAAAGGCCAAGGTCTTAATGAGTGTGTCTCTCTAAAGCCTTATTTGGATTCCAGGAGATTGCATAGGTAATTCCTGACAGGTTATACAGCTTAACTGCATGTTTAAATCAGTTCTGTGCAGCAGTTACTTAATGGTCTGAAGCATCTGTTTGTAGATGTTTAAGCAGCACTTACCTTGTTTTATATGCATTTTTCTTTCTTTTTATATGGTGTTTGGATTAAATCATTTTTAACCCGCACAGTGAGGCCATATTCCAGTCTGCTTATTTTGCTATTTTAGTGATTCATTTTGAAGCAGAGGACTGGTGAACTTGAGATTGAACCTTTATTTTATTTTATTTTTCATTTAGGCAGTTCCTGTGATTTTTTTTTCCCCCTCAAGCATTTTCCTTTGGAACACTGGAAAAGGTTCACTGGCAAAGTCTCTCTATGAGCTTTACTCTCAGAAAAATGAGAAGCAGAGTCCCCTTCAACTTGCTGGTTCACTTTGTGTTTGATAAACTTTATTACCCCCTTAGTCTGTTCTGCAAAAGAAATGTCTTTGATCCTCCAGAAAAAATACTCTGAAGTCAGCTGAATACAGCATCTTGAATATCACACCTGTCTTTCGACATTTCTCAGTTCCTGAGTTTAAGTTTGCTTCTTTCTGGTATAAAGTGAATAATCATTTTCTTCAACCAATCTGCTGTCTCTAGTTTCTAATACTTTTCCATTCTGCCACAGTTTTGTCAGAATAATCTGTTTCTGCTAGTATGATTTCATCTTTACTAATGTAGGTCATGTTTGCTTTCTCATGGCCAGATTTGGAGCATACACTCAATGCACCCTTTCAATTAACAAATCCTGCTCTGAGGCACCAATCCTGTTGCTTATATATGCTTTTATAAAATTAATACAATCTGTTCCTTTCAGTGTTTTTGGCAAAACAGAAAATCTGAGGTTTTCTCTGGGTGCCCTGTCTTTTGACTACTATTTTTTGAAACAGTTCTTGAAAAGCCTGTTAATCATTTCGGCCTCTTGATTTGTGCAGTTTTATCAGTTCGGCTGAACAGCTAGTTAAAACATCTTCCATTTTCAGTCTTTTCTTATTTGTGTAGACATATTCCTTCAATAGTTCATTTATTTTAGTCACAGCTGAGCATATTCTGGATGTTTTCTCTAAATTACTGAATGTAATCTCTTGAACTAAAGATAAAGCTTTAACTGCTTTTTGTTGAACATTTGCAGGATCCTTCCCAGACTGTTTTCTGTTCACCTTTTCTAGTTGATTTTCTTTCCGGTTTTCCAAATTTCATCTTTGCTGGCATTCAGGCAGTGTTCTTACTAACCATTACTGTGTTTTACCCAAATAACAGTTTCGATGTTGCTCCTTTTTCTCAGTTTCCGTTTTCACATTGGGAGAGCTGAAATTAAGCTGTTGTGCAGCCATTGTGAAAGTCTATCACCTTGCCATCTTGAGCTGCTGTGAACAGCTTAGTAATGTATGGCATAAGTGTTAGTCATGTACGTGGTGATATTTGTCACAGCACATTTGGCTAAGTGCACTTTTGGACATTTTTTTCTACTTTAAAAAAGTCAGGGTTAGGCATGTATCTTACTGTTTATATAAGAGTGCTTACAGATTCTGTATTTCCTGGGGATGAGATTTGGCAATTTTTTCAAACATTTCTAGATATAGTGGTTTGCCGTCTTTACAATTTGTGTCTTCTATATGAAGAAAAGTTATTTTTTGGATGACAGTTCAATGTGATTAGTGTCTCTGGGTAGTGATACTGAAAATAAGGTGACTGTAACTTTTATTTTAACAGCTACAGCCACTTAGGCTTTTGTTCTTCTTTTGTAGTCATACTATGTTAAGTAGTCCAATCTCACCTTCATTTTTATATATCGGTTCGGAGCTGATCTTTGGCTCAGACTCGGCCGATCTTCAAGCTTGAAGACTTCTGGTGTATCCCATGGTGCACCAGTGCAATCCCCAGATCTCATTTGTCACGTCGACAAGTTCGGATGTGCTTCTCTTGTCTCTGGCTAAGTCTTTTGCAATTTTTTCATTAACTAGTGGTTTTTGCATATTTACTGTTATTTACTGGAAAGTGTGTGTGTGTGTGTATGTATATATATATATATATATATATATATATATATGTATATATATATATATATATATATATATATATATATGTATATGTATATATATATATATATATATGGCTTTACCTTAATTGTCCTGTGGTCTTGTGTGACCTTAGTAGTAGTATCCTGTGTATAACAGTAGTTAGGCGCAGTTGTGCTTTTTTGCCTAGATTGTTAGTTTTGGCGGTTTTGCCGTTCTTAATCAACAGGGGCGCCTATTGATTAATTTACGGTTAATCGGTTTATTGTTAACTGGTGGTCTTTGGTGGGGATCCGCTAAAGTCTTATTTACTATTGCATTTGCAAATTTTTTCATGCTTTATTGAATCTGTGTGTTTGTGGTGTTGTATACTTGGTCTGTTTGACTTAGAAGACCCAGTTCTTTCACAGGGCTAGGCCCGTTTAACTTGGAGGACCTAGTCCTCATGTTACTCTTTCATTGTATTTTTATTTGGACATTTTCCTGTGTGACTGAATGTCTGTCTGTTGGTCTGTTTTTTGTTTTTTAGTTGAAAGACCTAGTTTCCCCTTACACCAGGCTAGGCCTGTTTAACTTTGAGGACCTAGTCCTCGTGTAATTCTTCTGTAGGGCTAGGACGTTTTCGTTAGAGGACCTAGTCCTCAGTTATTCTTTCTCTTTTCTCCTCTGGTTTTGCTTGCATGTTTGCAATGTCTAAGGATAGCAAGGAGCATAAACCATCTGGGTTCAAAAAATGCATGAAATGCTCCCAGAAAATGTCATTAATGGATGGCCACAGTAGCTGTGTCTACTGCTTTGGAGCCATCCATTTGCAGGAATCATGTTTGTTCTGTCATGCTTTCTCACCTAGAGTGTTGCAGGAGAGAAAGAACAAGCTGATACTCAGGGGTCTTCTGAAGCCAACCTTCAAGGAAGCTTTATCTGATTCGTCGGCTTCTTCATCTAAGTCTTCAAAGTCAAGATCTGACTCCAAATCAAAAGGTTCGAAAAGGCCTTCTCCGGCACCAGCTGGTGTTTTGGAGCTGCCTTCAGAATTAACAAAATCTGTCTCCTTGACTCCTCGGTCTTTGGAGCCGAAGGAGAGCACCATGGTTTCAGAGTCGGTTACAGGTGCTTCGGTGCCGACTGCTGAACCTTTAGAAATAGTTGACTCTTCTGCACGGAGCCAGTCTGTAGAATCCCTACCGGTCTCCTTGCTGATCAAATCTCCAGTGCCTGCTAGGTTGAGATCCCCAACTTTATCTTTCAGATCTTCCAGGACTCTTTCGGAAGAAGATGTGGAGAGGGTAGTACTGAGACTCCTGAAGTTGTCTGCTCTGCCTAAATTTTTGTTGGCTCCGACCCAATTGGCTCTGGAGCCACTTGAACCAGTTTTGCCCTCATCCGTGATTCCTCCTCCAAGCCGTGTTGGCTTTTCAGAGCTGGAGTGCTTGCTACCAATGGTGGAACCCTCTGTTCTGGCTCCCCTTGTTGTTGCATTGGAGCCGAGTTCAGCTCCGACACGCTCGGCTCTGTCCGTTGTGTCCAGGGACCGAAGCTCTTCTGTCGGCGCTGATGGGGAGGGTTTGAATCGATCTTCATTGGTTCCGAGCCTTCCTCTCGGTGCTTCCACCAGGGTGAGCTCGGAACCTGCATCTGTCTCGGAGCAGATGGCTCGGGCTCCGGCACCATCCTTTGTGTCTTCGGAGCGGGGAGGGTCTTTGGAGCCAGAGAGGTCGGCTTTTGAGGTGGTGAGGAGTGTGCTGTCACAATCTACAGCCCCTGCCAGTCGTACAAGCACTCTTCCCCCCAGGGCTCCCACTTCGGTCTCAGTACCTACTCTCTCCGGAGACAGCAAAGACCCGCAGCCTCAGGAGCCACCAGCTGGTGACCCCCTCTCTTCCAGGTCCTCCCCAGAAGGTCCTTTCGAGCAGCCTCCTCGTAAGAGAGTATGCAAGAGGAAGCATATTGACTCCCAGGATGAGTCTCTGACATCAGACACTGACCTTGAGAAGTCTGTGGGGTCCCCCAAGTCATCCTCTGATGATGTCTCTCCTTTGTGGACATCCTGGAGATCCTTAAACAGAGGTGCGACTGGCCCACTGTCAACCCTTCTGATGAGGAGTCGGTGTACCTAAAGGCTTTCAGGTCTCAACCCTCTGCCTCTTGGGTGTCTCCACCTTTCGACGAGCTAATGGATCTTGTTAGTCGGAAGGTGTGGGATACTCCCGATGCTGTGGAGCCAGTTCCTAGAAGACCAGATAAGTTCCTGTCTGCCCTTCCTGGAAAAGAATTTTTGTCTAAGGGCGTTCCCGTAGATACCATGGTGGTGGTGGCGGCCACGAAGAAGGAGTTGGCGGAGACTTCTTCCTCTGTTCATCCACCAAACAAGGAGTCTCAACAGATGGACAGATTTGGGAAGCATGTATTTAGTTCAGCGGCTTTCACACTTTGATATCTGAAATATCTTACCCATTTCATGAGGTTGTAGAGGGATCTCCTCAAGGAGTTAGGAGATTCCATTCAGTGTGCTTGTCCTGAGGGAGTCCATGATAGGATCTCTGCTCAGTTGTCCACCCTAAATTTGGTAGTTAACTCTTCCATGTGGCTTATCTCCCATGCGACTGATGGAGCAAGCAGAGCAGCGGGTTCAGGATTTGCCCTTAGGCGCCACTCCTGGATGCTCTTGTGTAATTTTGCAGAGCCTTTTAAGTCCACCTTCACCAACACCCCATTTGATGGTTCCTCCTTGGTCCCAAGGTGAAAGAAACACTCACTCTGTGTGAGCAGGAAGGAAAGACTCTCTCTGCCGTGGGAGTCCGTTTTACCATCCCCTCCCGACCATACTCCAAAGTTCAAAGGGGAGGTAAAATGTGGTTCAAAAAGTCCTAGAGGGCCTTTCCGGACACAGAGTGAATCCTCCTTCAGCAGCAGAGGAGTTGGAAATGGTAGATGTCGCCCTAGAGGCAGGGGTGGTCTGCAGTACCAGCAAGGCCGTGATTCCTGTCGAGGGCGGCCATATCAGCACTCCTGATGTGGGGCCCAACTGCATTTCTCTGGGGCCAGTCGGGGGTCGCATCTCTTCGTATTCAGAAGCCTGGCTGAATATAACCCAAGACAAGTGGGTACAAAGAGTTGTTACCAAAGGATATCATACCCTTTTCCCGTTTGTTCCCAAGAAGATCCCAGATGTTCCACCCAATCACAGGGATCAGGCAACTGTGGAGATCAACAAGTTGCTCTCAAAAAGAGTCATCCAGCCCATCCCAGCAGACCAGGCAGGATCCGGAACTTACTCCAGGTTTTTTTTAGTCCCAAAACGAACCGGAGACTGGAGGCCAATATTGGACCTCAGCAGATTAAACGAATCCGTGAAAAAGGACAAGTTTCGGATGGTCACACTGCAATCGATACTCCCGTTGTTAGGGAAAGACTATTGGATGTGCTCTCTGGATCTCCAAGACACCTACTACCATATAAAAATGGACAAGGCATCAAAGAGATATCTGTGTTTCCGTCTGGGAGTCAGCCATTATCAGTTTCGTGCTCTGCCCTTTGGTCTCACCACAGCCCCCAGGGTATTCACCAAATGCATGGCAGTAGTGACAGCTCACCTGAGACGTCGGGGATTCAAGGTGTTTCCATATTTGGACGACTGACTCCTGACTGCCCCCACCAGGCATCTACTCCTCCAAAACAGGGACGCCACCATTCCGCTTTGTGCTCAAATAGGGATCTCCATAAACTGGGAAAAATCTGCATTACTGCCCTCGTAATCTGTGATTTTTATAGGCGCAGAGTTAGACACAGTGGATATGACAGTTCGTCTTCCCGCCAAAAGAGCACAAAACCTCATCTCATAAGTTCAGTGTCTTCTTCCGCTTCGGAAAGTCAAAGCAAAATGGATTCTTCAACTTCTTGGAATGATGGCCTCAACCATTCTGTTAATACCTTTAGCCAGGTAGCACATGAGAATCCTTCAATGGCTCCTGTTCTCCCAGTAGTCATTCCAGTATCTACCTCTGAGTCACCCTATTCTGCTGAAGGAATCATGCAGAAAGGACCTTCGTTGATGGGTAGCCCCCAACAACTTGTTCACGGGAGCTCCCTTTGTGCCTGCCCAACTCGTTGCCACTGTGACCACGGATGCCTCCCAGGTCGGGTGGGGGGTATTATCTTGTTAGGACTGTCCACGGCACATGGCAAGAACACGAGGCATATCTGCATATAAACATTCTGGAGATGAGAGCGGTGCTTCTGGGGTTGCAAGCACTTCAGGACTTTCTTCCTCCAGGGACGATTGCGATAACAATTGGACAACATGTCGGTTGTGTGGTATATCAACAAACAGGGCGGTACCAGATCTTACCCACTCTGTCGAGAGGCTATGTGAGTTTGGGAATGGGTGATTTCTTCCCAGCACTTTCTTGTGGCAACGAACATTCCGGGGACAACCAACGTGATAGCCGACAAGCTAAGCTGGGCAATCTTACTGCCTCACGAGTGGTCTCTGAAACGGGGAAATAGTGGAACAGATTTTCCGAAAATGGGGAAACCTTGCTGCGACCTTTTTGCCAGTCCAGTCAATGCCAAGTGCAGCAGTTATTTGTCCTAATTCCCCCTCCGGAGGAAACACCCAGAGACGCTCTGGTCCACGATTGGCCCACGGGACTGCTATATGCCTTTCCTCCATTCCCTCTTATCCCCAAAGTGATACAGAAAGCCAACTGACTGGGAAGCAAGTTGATCCTCCTTGCTCCTTACTGGCCTCGTCAGGTCTGGTTTCCCCTTCCTCGAGCCTCTTCTCCTGGACGATCCTTGGATTCTGGACCCAGTTCCAGATCTATTGACCCACATGTCGGGTCGCTACACCCCTCTCTCAACACCCTCAAATTGACAGCTTGGCTGCTCCAGTTCCATCTCTAGTCAGACTTCATGATGTTTCGTCATCAGTGTCCCATATTCTTTTATCCTCGCATAAACCTACAGTCAGAAGGCTGTATGACAGTAAATGGCAAAGGTTCTCTATTTGGGCACAGAAAATGAAAGTGAATCCTCACACCGCTCCCGTTCCTGTGATTCTGGAATTCCTTTCGGAGCATTTTCAGCAGGGATCTGCCGCGGCCACCATCAAAATACAGTTGGTGGCAATCTCTCATTTTTATTTAGGGTCTCCAAATGTCAACCTTATGTCTCATAAGCTATGCAAGACTTTCTTGAGAGGAGCCACTTTACTGAGGACCACCATTACAAGAACCTGTGGCTTCTTGGGACTTAAATTTTGTGTTGTCCAAACTAACATCCCCTCCCTTTGAACCGTCTCATTCATCTGCTTTAAAATATTTTTCTTGGAAGGCTGTTTTTTTGGTAGCTATTACATCAGCCAGACTGGTATCTAAGCTACAAGCCCTGTCTATTAAGCCACCTTATCTAGTCTTTCCTAAAGACAGGGTTTCTTTACGTACCAATCCTTCATTTGTTCCCAAAGTTTGTTCTTCTGCCACATTGAATCAGTCCATTGCTCTTCCAGTTTTCTTTCCCAATCATAGCAATGCAGCTGAATATCATTTCCAACAGTTGGATGTTCACAGACAGCTACGTTTTTATTTGCAACGGACCAAAGAATTTCGGAAGTCAGACCAGTTCATTTCTTTTTCTGACTCCAGATTGGGCTTACCAGTTTCTAAGGTGACATTGTCTAACTGGATTTCTAGTTGCATAGTTTTCATCTACAGTTCAGAGGGCAGACCTTTACCCTACAGGATCAAGGCTCACTCTACCAGGTCTCTGTCTACCTCTGCAGCCTTTCAAGCCAGGGTACCAATTGATCATATCTGTGCAGCAGCTACGTGGGCTACCCCTCACACCTTCATTACTCATTATAAGTTGGATTTGGCTTCTAGGGGTAGAGCATCCTTTGGCTCCATGGTGCTCAGGAGTATTTTCCAATGAGCCACCCAAGAATAAGGCACTAGGGACGCTGTCCCATATGTAAAAATGAAGTTGAGATTGGACTACCTAAAATAAAGAAGTTATGTACACACCATAACGTTCCATGTTGGTAGTCCATCTCACCCTTCATTTTTACCAACCCTCCCTCCTGCCCCCATCCTGGAAGATCTGGAGGTAATACTTTAAATTTCTTGGTTGGCGACCCTTTAGTATTGGTTTGTTGGTTAGGGGTTTCTTTTTTTTTTCTGTTTCTCGCGAGCAGCAAACAAGATCTGGGTATTGCACTGGTGCACAATGGGATACCTGCTTAGCCACGAGCCAGCCAGAAATCTTCGAGCTTGAAAATTGGCCGAGTCAAAACCGGGGATCGGCTCCGAACCCATATGTAAAGATGGACTACCAACATGGAACATTATGGTGAGTACATAACTTCTTTTTTTTTTCATGGATAATGCTAAATGCTAGAGTTAGAGCAGGCACACTGACTGCTGTATTCAGTTAATGTGCACATTTTAAATATTTTCATTGTATAATATTGGAGTTGGTGTATTTAGATAACAGGTGGTGTAGGGACTACAAAACATATACTGGGTAGATCGGGGACATCACCCTTTGCAAAAATGCTTTGACGGTGAAGCTGGATTTCAGTAGTCACTGTTTCACTCCCATTTCACTACTTTTTCATCACATTTCTTAGTTTCAGCAACTAATTTATTGAACTTTAGTCCTAGAACTGAACCAGTAACCTAGATTCTTGTTACAAACAGCATTATAGATGTTTGCCTAACTCAAAAATCCTTGGTCTGTGAGAAGAACTTAATTCTCTGTAACTCGGTACACATTTGGAATCTACTGTCAATACCTTACCTTCCAGCATATTCTGTAGGTTCATAGGTTGTACTAAGCGAATCACCAAGAACTCAGTCACATCACCCAGTACTGTGGGAGTCTGCTTAATGGTGGACACTGGGCATTCAGAAGTCTTTTTAGCTGAAACTGTATGTTTTTAAAGGGTCGTTTGCATATAGATTTAAGGTATCACACATTGAAAACTAGCTTGGCTGGGATGATTTCTGCAGTTTTTTTTACTGAATGGTTTGTCTTTGTGACATTTTTACCCTTTGGTTTGGTTACTGTAGAGGGTAGCAACACTTAGGATAAAACTACCATTATTAAAGTTATATAAATAAATACAGTATGTGTAGCATCCTGATTTAAAATCAATAAAAACAAAAAATATTTAGGCAGTGCTAACATGCCATTTCCCCTTGTGTTTTTTTTTTTTTACTCCAATGCCTGATGACCATCAGGTCTCCCCTTGATCAGAGATTATGCTGTCAGGGGGATGTCATTCAGGCAGCCATGAGGGGTGCTTTATTCTGTCACTAGCATCCTGACGAGGGAATTTTCATTTATGGCCTAACCCTTTCCCTGGTCCTAACATATGATCTTCTATATGTGCATAAATGCCACCACTTATAAGCTGACAAGAGCTACTGTCACTGTCTTTGGTGATCATGCCCTTGTTTTCCCCCACACCTATGTCATGATTAGCCTCCATTCTTCAGTTGAGGCTGTATGATTGGTGCAGTGGCACAAGTTGTATGGGAACCACAAGTCCTTCCTTCCCCCACCGTGCTTATTCTGCGGCATGTCTGCAAAGCTGTATAGAGATTCTAGTTACTAGGCAAGTGCTTTGCATGCTTTCACTGTGTGACAGGATCATCACAGTTGACTCTGTGTAAGGAGAAAAGGTACCTATTTTTCCTTGAGATGGCACTCTGGGATTTACCCTAAAGGGAAAGGAAGTAACTCTACTTACACGCAACATTTTTCCTGTAGGATTTGATAACAGTTGTATCACAGTAGAGCAGGTTAGGGCTTCTGCCTTTCAGCGCTTGGTTCTCCAGATTTTTCACTGGGATACCTTTTGTGCCAAGTCTGCATGCCCCTTCTTTGTGTGACTGAGATCTGGTTTCCTCCTGTATCCCTGAGGCATAACATACTTGACCTGGTGATCCTTCAAACTGGGTAAAGGTGTGAGTGCTATGGTTGTGAGTTCATTTATGTGTCTCTCTGTGTACGTGCTTATGTCCCGTGATGAGCCAGTGTTCCTTCCATAATTAGTTTCCCTGCCTATTACCGAGTGAGTGCCAGGAGAGGCTCCAGCTTTCTTGCAACTCTGAATTGGATTAAGCAGGTAATAAGAAAATGAATGAAAAAAAAATGATAGTTTACGGATCTTGAAAGGCTGCTATAACTAATTATTTAAATCCAGACTTTTTCTTTTTTACTTTTCTGAACTTTGAAATTTCCGCAGAGTTTATTTAATATTGTTTTCCCCAGCAACCCATAAAACATATGGCTTTGACTTTAGTTTCAACATTATTAAAGTGTCTGTAATCAGGTAATATACAACAATAAAGCATGAGAAATAAAATTAACAGTAAAACAATATGAGAAACAAATAAGAAAAATGCAAACAAATATAAATTGGTTTAGAGGCGCAGCACCTATGATTTAAAATAAATATATAAATCAGACTTAGTAGTTGAAGGCTAAGTCAGATGGGTAAGATCTCCAAGGACTATTTAAATCTGGCCAGTGTTGGGGACTCCCTTGTCCAATCATTTACCAGAATCCAAAGCTAGGAATCCTAATAAGCAAGACTCTCCATCCCAAAGTACTCAAGGTGAACCAAAGGAATTGCTAATGTCAATCCCTGAGAGGTTAAACACATGGGTCAAGTTAGCTGGAACTGCACCAAAAGACACCACAGACAAGGAGGACCCCAATTCCTGCTTTATTGACAACCAGTGCAAGTTTCCAATAAGCTTGTATCCTGACACCCCAGTATACAGGCAGGTTATTGGGTTTTAACCAATGATAAACAGTCAAGTTCTTTTCTGAGAGCCCTACCTGGAGGAGATGAGTGCATATATCACTGTAAGGAGCTCAGATGGTTAGTACTGGATGTTCAATAAGGGTGATGTTTCTAAGATGGAAACAGGAGGGTCTGAGGGCAGCTGAACTCTATTCCTTCAAAATCAGCTTCATGTCAAATAACTCTAGGTCATACACCTTTGATACAAATTGTAACTTGTATTCTGAGTAGATGGTATTAGGAGACAAACTGGCAATAAGGAATCCCTAAGTGTAGCATGTGTTACCATTCCTATCATCTTGGGTATGTTGGAGGTTAGTTGCTGAAGAATACAGCTATGGATGCTTGACTCATCTTCCACCAGATGGTTAAGAGAAGATATACTCGTGAGAGAATGAGAGGCACAGCTGCAGTGTAATAATGATGATATAGTCCTCTAATGAATTATGTCTGTCAGAGGCATATACAGTGTGCATGAGAGGGCCAAGAATAGAACCATGTGGTACATTACCACCAGGAGAGTAGAACAAGGAAGAATTGACCCTGATACCTTTCTTTGGGTTCACCCAGTGATGTAGAAGGCAAACCAGTGTAGAACAGTGTTGGCAATACTACAGTAGCATTCTATGGCTTGACTTAGCTGCTGCTGTGCTTAAGAAGAGTGATGAAAGGGGAAAATGGATTCAAGGAGTGGCACAGATTTTTAGCCCTCCTTTTATTTTAATTCAGCAAATACTAATTTTTCCTCCTCTGTTCCCTTTCCCAGTAAGCAATTTAAGCATCAAGGAGCCAGCAGACATTGTTTTAAGAATCAATAGCAAGGCGGCTCTAAACAGAAAGGAAACTCCTCTAAAAGTCAAGGTCAGAAATCCAATCAACATTACTGTTGTCCTATCCAGGCTGTTTCCTTTTCTAACCCTGACGACCTTTGAATGTTTCTGATTTTTCATCTTCCATTTTGGCATTAAGATTGTTTCAGACAACTGGATTCTGAATGTAATCCAGTGGGGGTACTCTTGGCAATGGAAATCCCTTCCTCATTTCAGGGAATTTCCTCTTGTTCAGGGAACCAGACTTCTCTCTTTCCCCCAGTTCTGCACCACATGCTCTATCAGGAAGGCATGGAACCGGTGCCTCTTAAATCTCTAAAGCAGAGGTTTCTGTTCAAGGACAGAAGGCTTTCTTTTTGTTCAAAATGTTTTCTGTTTAGTGTGTTATTTCTCAATTCCCCCTATAGCTTTCATGGAATGGCTGGATCTAAAAGACACCCATCATCATCTTTCCTATTGCAGAACATTTCAGGAGTTTGATTTGTTGTATGTTGCTCGAATTATCATTTCTGTGTTTTGCCCTTTGGAATGCCTGCTTCATTAAGGGTATTCAGCAAATGCCTAGCTCCATTTATGGCATATTGCAGACTTCTAGGCACTCACATATTTCCACATGTGGGCAATTCTCTTATCCTTTCCGAGTCTTTTTCCAGATGTCAGGAGTCTTTGTCCACAATTTAGAAACTTCTACTCAGTCTGGCGTTTCAGAAGTATTTGTCTTCCCTTCTTACAGAATGCTTTTTCTAGGATGTTTTGTTGGACTCAGCTGTGGGAAGAGGTTTTCTTTATCCAGATATAGTAGACATGTTTCAACAGTTCTTGAGTTTCTCCCATCAAAGCCATGCATTTGCAAGGGAGTCTGTCAGGCTTCTGAGGTAGAGAACTTCAGTCATTCTCATGCTTCCACCGGCAAGGTTACAAGACAGAAAAATAGTGATACCTCAGATCAGTTTGGATCCAACATCTACACCCTTTAAGATCCCACTTCTGGAATTTGTAAAGACTGAATGCTGGGTAGACCAGTTAGCTTGCAGTCTAGGTCTTCCATTCTCCCTTCTTATCCTCCTCACACCAGTCAACAAAGACACTTCAGGCTTGACATGGGGAGTGGTTTCAAACGTGGAAAAAGGGCAAACTTTGTGGGATCCTGTAGACAGACAGATGCGCATAAATGTCAGTGAGATCTTTGCATTGATCAATGCTTTGAAGGCCTTAAATCATCTCTGGTCATCAAGACCTCAACAAGTGTACACAGACAACACCATAGTGGTACATAAATAAACAGGCAGGTACCAGATCTTACCCTTTGTGCAGACTTGACATGATAGCTTAGGAGGCAGCAGCTCTGCTCATTTTAACTCTTCTGGCTTCATAAAGTATATCATGGCAAAACTTATTTGCAGATATGGCAGTAGGACAAGGACAAACTCCCCGCAAATGGAAACTTCATCCTGAGTTATTCCAAGAATTGATCCAACTGTGGGGAACAACTCAAGTAGATCTGTCTGCCTCTTTTTAGAATGGATAAGTTAAGACATTCTGCTCAAGGACTCCTTGCAGACAGACCTGGAAGATGGATGCTTTCTCATTTCCTTGAATGGGAATGTTCCTGTATGATTTTTCATCCTTTCCACTAACGTATAGGGTTCTTCTAAAGATTCAGAAGGTGTCAAAAATTGTGGTGGTGACTCCCTTCTGGCCAAATCAACAATGGTTCCCCCTTCTTTTCAGTCTGGCCAAAGACAGTTAATACAAACTTCCCCATAGCCTGGATTTACTCACTCAAGACGAGGGGGTGTTTGATACACTTCTGTCTGAAAACTCTTCAACTAACTGCCTAGATGACAGAATTTTAATATCTTGTAGGCACTTTTGTTTTTGGGGAAAGTGCAGCAGGTACTAAACAAGACAAGAAAACCTGTTACTAGAAAATTGTATGTATATATGTGTATTATATATATATATATGTATGTATGTATACAGAATTGGAAAAAAGCTGGTGCCAGTCAAAGAACCAGGATCCTCTTCAGGCCTGTCTGCCTCTGGTTCTTGGTTATTTGTGTGAATTACTTTCCAAAGGCCTGTCATATTCTTTTGTGAAGGTACATATGTCAGCCATTTCTGCTGTCTTCCTTTGGAATCCCCCCTTTCTAATAATTCTCAATCTACACAGGTTTTGAAAGGATGTTACATACTCATCCACCAAAACATTGTCTGTGTTTATGGCAGGTGTTGTGTAGTGTTATGTTAGTTTTTTGATTAACTGCATTGTCAGCGATATGGTCTTGACTGTATGGATTTTGACAATTTGATCCTTCAAACTGAGATAGACCCCTCATCCACCTAGGAGATGGTGGCTTCTCCTTGGGAGCTTAAATTTGTGCTTGAAAACTTAATCTGCATCCATATGAACTAGCTTATCTGACTGAGCAGTAACTAAGTTAACAATAAAAAAAAACACAGAGACATGCACTACTTATCTGAAGTTCTGTCTTTCTTTCTTTCTGTGGTTTAACCTCAGCAGTATTAAACAGGATTTTGGGGTTTTCTAGTGAACATAGCCTTAACAGCTGTGAAAATTGGTCAAATTAAGGAACAAGTACAGATGGGGAGAGCCTGTACTGATGGACGTTTTCATCACATTGGGTAGCCATACAAGGACCACACCTCTTATTCTGCTCTACTCAGTGCACCACTAGCTTCTCCTAGGTAGCTGCAACCCCCAAGAAAAGTACATTACACCATTTATCCATTCATTCTTTGTCTTTCGGCCAAGGCTTGGAGCAACTGTTAACCTGATGTCTTTTATGTCCATTCCTCAACAGATGGGTCTTTGGATCCAAGATGAATCCAACCTCAGCCAGTCTCAAGCTTTGGATATGGTGATTAGGTTCTTCCCCTTACCCACAATCCCCTTGTGATGACTAACTTGCCTCAACTCTCATTTTCCTTAGCAAGCTTCAGACATGGTCTTTGGTGCTCAGGAGTTTTTGGGTGAAGATAAGTAAAATCATTGCTTATTTTCTGTATTTTTTTTGTCAGAAATTCTGTTCTAAAGTTCCCTCCCTTTGTATGCCTGTGTGTGTGTGTGTGTGTGTGTGTGTGTGTGTGCGTGTGTGTGTGTGTGCTTCTTATGGGTTATCTTTCCTGATGTGATGTTATCCTAGTCACCATTCATCATGTTAGGGTCTAGGATCCGACATCGGATCCAAGCCAGCATACATTAGACAACAGCTTAGCTCAAGCTCCTCCCCTCCCATGATGCTCTGCTGCTATCTAACCCTTCAGATCTCATTTGTCGCTTTTGCTTGTCAGACACAGTTTGCTCAGCTCCTTGTGGTTTGTAAGTAGGTGTATTTTATCTTGTTTTTTTTTCTTTCTATTCTCTTTTAAGGATCTTAATCTTTCTTAATTTAGTGTCTTTCTAGTTAATTTTCTGATCTTTCCACTCCCATTTTTTCCGTTATCTGTTTGGCACCCTTTTTTGTTCCTGTCAGGGCTATCTTTTGTTTTGGTTTTTCCTTCGGTATTGGTTGTGTTACTGTTTCTGGACTTTAATTAGTCAGTGTTTTTTGTGACTGGACCGATTTTTCTGGCATATTGGACCTTGGACTGTTTTTCTGGTTTTTGTTTTTGGCTGTCCCTGGATGGTCGTGATGGTGCAGCGGTTAGCATTGCCGCCTCACAGCAAGAGGTTCTCCAGTTCATTCCTTGGCTGGGGGTGCCTCCTTTGCGGAGCTACATGTCTGCCCTGTGGTCATGTGGGTTTCCTCCCACATCCCAAAGACATGCTGTAGGTGGATTGGATACTCTACATTGGCCCTAGGTATGAGTGCGTGCATATGTGTGCCTTCCGTGGAAGATTGGGCGCTGAGCTGGTAACTCGATGTCGTAAAACTCCACTGCCAATCATGAGTGGACAGGTGATCCACTGTGGCGACCTCTAACCGGGAAAAGCCAAAATAAGAAGATTTTGACTGTCCCTAGGGTTTTGTTTGTCATTGGCCTTCACCATGTCAGAGAAACCCTTAGGTTTTAAGAGGTGCTCCTTGTGTGGTCAGAAGATGCCTGTCTCTGACTCGCATGAGGAGTGCCTCTATTATCTTGGCAGTGACCATTTGGAGGTTGAATATGGCATTTGCACCGCGTTCAACCCCAGAGCTCTGGTCGACTGCCGAAGCAAGCTTTTGCTGAAAGGCTTGGTCAAGGAAGGGACCCTCTGGTCAAGGAAACCTGGACCAACTCGAGCCCCTCTGGACATAAGAAAAAGGATCGCTCCTCTTCTGTTTCCTCAGGGGAGGTTTCTCCAAAACAACCCAGGCTGCCGGGTCCCATGTACCAGGAGGTGACTCCAGCTGGTGTGGTGTCGGATCCGAGACCCTCAGATCCAAGGACTTCCAGAGTCTCCACCCCCAGATCCAAGGCCTCGAGTTTCAGGTCTTCAGATCTGAGGGGTTTGCTCTCGACTCCCAGATCCAAGACTTTACTTTGAAGCCTTCGAATCCAAATAAAGGTAAGCTTGCTACAAATCTGACCATCTCGGATCCGAGGGTCTCGAGACCTGTTTCCACGGATCCTTTACTGTACTTGGGCCTTAGTTGGCCAGATCCAAGAACCGTGCAGGATCCCATTATAGTAGAGGAATTTCCTACGAAGGCATCAGGAGGGGAATTATAGTTATGTACTCACCATAACTTGGTATCTGTGTTATAAATAGTTACCATTCATCACATTAGGGTCTAGCATCTGACATCGGTTCCAAGACAGCACACTTTAGACAACAGCTTAGCTCAAGCTTCTCCCCTCCCATGATGCTCTGCTGGCTGCCCTCTAACCCCTCAGATTGAGTTTGCTTTGGAGAAAGAAGACAGACAAGCTTGCCACCACCAAAGGTCCACCAACATCCTGCTTAATCCTTCAGAAAGGGGGCCGGAGGGTGGGACCGTGATGAATGGTGACTAAAGATAACACAGATACAAAGTTATGGTGAGTACATAACTATAAATCTGATGTTATCCTAGTCACCATTCATCACGTTAGGGTCAGAGTCCCGAGCTACCCAAAACCCTGGGTGGCCTCGAGTAAAGACATGCCGAAGAACAGTGGAGCCAAAGGAAACCCTTCTTCTAGAAATCATGTCAAGTTTATAATGGGAAATAAAGGAATGAGGTGAAGACCAAGTTGCTGTGGTGCAAATGTCATCCAAAGATTGGCGGGCTACAAATTCAGCTGAAGGGGCAACCGCCCTGGTGGAATTGAGACCTAACTGGTCCACACAAAGGAGAACCACATGAGGAGTAAATGAAGGAAATACAACAGTAAACTAATCCTTGACACCGCTTGGCCTTTTCTATTAGTTGAGAAGGTCACAAATAGCTGGTCTGAGAGCCGAAAGGATTTAGTTCTTTGCAAATAGAAACGGAGTTGATGGTGAGCATTTATTGTATGCAAAATGTAATCTTCATTATTGGCATAGTTAGGGAAGAAGTTGGATTGATTGATTCAGATTGGCCTCAGAAGCAACCTTGGGCATAAAAGAGCGATTGGGTTTCTAAGCCAATCTATCTTCTTTATGAAATATTAAATAAGGAGGCTTAATTGTAAGAGCCTGCAACTCTGAAACTGTTTTAGCTGAAGTAATAGCCATTAAAAAGGCAGATTTCCAAGAAAGAAATGTAAAATTGCTGGATGCAGCAGGCTCCAAGGAGGGCTTAGTTAAAGATTGCAGCACGAAGGTGAGATCCCACAGGGGAGAAGGGTCCTTGACGGGGGGGGGGGGGGGGGTAAGAAAAAAACAGCTTTCAAAAAGGCTTTGCAGAGCCGAGAAGAAAAGGTAGGATCACCGTTGAGATGAAAACTGGAAATTGCTGCCAACTGAACTTTGATCATAGAGAAACTGGCACCCTCTTTAAAGAGAGAAACCAAGAAAAGGAGACTCTCAGGAATAGGAGCCAAAAAAAGGATTGAGATTCCAGTCTCTCACCCAGAAGGAAAATCTCTTCCACTTACTTCTGTAAACTTTCTTCGTGGAAGACTTCTGGGAAGCAAGGATAATGTCCTTCACTGGTGATGCTAGCCTGGACTTAGCCAAAATCACTGGAAGTGGACAAACCAAGCTGTCATATGGAGGGTCTGCAGATTCGGGAGTGGTAGCGATGGATGCAGGATTAGATCCTGAATCAGATCAAACACCCAAGGCGGGTGCTTCAGAGGGAAAAACACGCCTGCCGAGGCCAGAAGGGGGCAATGAGGATCAATTGTGTCCTGAGGTGTCTGGCTTTCTGAAAAACTCTGGCTATTAAAGGTAATGGAGGAAACGCACAAAGGAGACCCTGAGACCAAGCATGAGTCATTGCTTCCCGGGGGACTCCCCCTCTGGGGGGGGGTCAAGGCAAAGTAATTGCTGCATTTGTGATTACGAGGGGATGCAAACAGATCACAGTTTGGTTGGCCCCACTAACAGAAAATCTGCTTCACCACTACAGGATTCAGGGACCGCTTGAGCGAGGTCAGAATAGCCCTGTTCAACTTGTTTGGCAGCACGTTAGATGCTCCAGGAATGTGTGTTGCAATGAGAAAGGACCCAGAAGACATTGCCCATTCCCAAACCCTCATGGCCTCATGACAGACCAGATAAGAACATGTGCCTCCTTGTTTATGTACCACATAACAGCCATGTTCTCCATGTGAACGGCTGTTGTCCCCAGAGGAAGGCAATCCTGAAAAGCTTGCAATGACAGGAGAACTGCTCTCATCTTCAGACCGTTTGTGTGCATGTCGGTCTCTGAAGGGGCCATTTTCATTGGACAGACTTTCCCTGAAAGTGCCCCCCACCCCCCAGGAAGGAAGTGTCTGTGGTGACCGTGGCCGTGGAATGGGGGGAGAAAAGGACCTGCCCGCTAAGAGGTCTGTGGAATGCATCCACCACAAAAGGTGTCTCTGCCAAATTGGAGTGAGATGAATGGGGACTGACAGGGGATGAGATAGAGCGGACCACTGGACTGCTAGGGTCCATTGCAGCACACTCTTGTAGTACCTTGCTAGTGGGATGAGATAAATGGCTGCTGCCATGGAACCTAGAGCCCTGAGAATGTGTGACACAGGAGGAGAAGTTTGCTCCAGAAGAACCTGAACATGAGAGTGGATAACACACATGCATTTGGAGAGGAAGAGCTCTGAGGTGATATCCAGCAGAGTGCCTATAAATTCCAGTTGTTGAGATGGGATCAAGAAAGATTTGGACAGATTCACTGTTATCCATAACTGATTGAAGAGACGAAGCAGGAAGTGTATATTCTGCAGCAGTTGATGCTTTGTGGGGGCTGTAAGAAGATAATCATCTAGGTTAGGAAACACCTGGAGTCCCTGCAGCCTAAGATGAGCTGCCACTGCTGCCATTCATTTGGTGAACACCTGGGGGGTTGTGGTGAGGCCAAAGGGCAGGGCTCTGAATTGAAATTGACCAGCTCCCAAGTGAAAGCAGAGAAATCAATTGGACTGCTTGTCTAGCTTAATATGGCAATGTGTGTCTTGGAGAGCCACAGAGCACATCCAGTCATTGCTGTGCAAAAGAGGCACAATGGACTGTACAGTGACCATCCAAAACTTCAACTTCTTGAGAAATAGGTTTAGTAGGCTGAGGTCCAAAATGGGATCCAGGTCCCTTGTTTTCTTGGGAACTAAAAAGAAGCATGAGTAAGTTCCAGATTTTCTCTGTCCTGTGGGTGCCTTTTGGGTGGCTCTTTTTTGAAAGAGGTTGGAGACCTCCAGGCGGGCTAACTCTCTTTGACTGGGTGGCACATCTGGGTGAGTTCAGTTCTTTAGTGGGGTTTCTGAAAAGAGAAAGCAATAGCCCCTGGACCTTCAGATCTGAGCCAAGTGGTTTCTCAGGTCAAGCCTTCTCTAGGGGCTTCAGCACCTGCAGTGAAGCTCCCTGGATCCATCTTAGATTCGGGCTTTGAGACTTTTCAAAGAGTACTCTGCAAATCTAGAGGCCAGACTTCCCTCTCAAACTCTGATCCATCTCTCTCCCACAACATTTCTCCAAGCCCTGAGCCTGATCATTTTGTCCCATCAGGACAGCTAACTTCCAAAAGCTGAAACATTGCTTAAGGAAAACTTTTCATTATATTCAATGTCCCTCATATTTACTTGTTTCCATGCTCCAAGGGGGGAGGAACAGATTCAAAGGCCTCGGCTCTGAACACCCCCCAAGTTGTTTCCAACCCCCCTTATCCATAATCTCCTGCAGAGAAAGTTTGAAGCACTTTCAAAACCAACTTATTTCAGTATTCCACAGTTGCCCTGCGCGCAGAAGCCTCACAGATACTGCAGTTATAACCTAAATATGCAGCCTCTAAGCAGTAAAAGCACTTAGTGTGTCCAAATTATGCAACTTAGGGCAGCAGGCCATGCAGTTTGTGAAACATGATGGTCTTTCTGCCATCTTTAGTAAAATAAAAGAAGGATTTTTGGAAATACCAACTGTTTTTTTTAACAACTTTAATGAATTATCACTTGTGACAGTCGACTTACAATTATATAAAAGTAATCAAACCATGTTAACAAGTTCGCATTTATAAACATTATACATAATCTAGGCAACATTACATTAATTCCATCAGTTCCTGCTTTCTTTTAAACTTCATTCCTCCTCCAAAACATTTTTCTGCATGTATTGTTCCCACAATTTCCATATTTTTCTATGAAGTTTACTAGTACCCATTCTAAAGCTTGTACCTACTTATCTGATGCTATCCATGTCATTATTCATCATGGATGGGTCTTGGATCCGACCTCGGATAGACAGATCCAGAACTCAAGCTCTTCCCCTTCCTGTATTACCCTACTGACCTGTAACCCTCAGATCTCGTTTGCTGTTGAACGCTTAGGATGTAATCCAGGTTTGAGCTTCCTTGTTTTGAGATAAGTGACTTCTTATTTCTCTCTTTTTTTCCCTTTATAGTGAGAAAGTAATCTTTTAGCTTCTGTCTTAGTTTGTCCTCACCCCCCCCCCCCCCCCATAGCTACTTTGTCTGTGTAGGGCACTTTATTTCTTCCTCTCATAGCTTCAGGTTTCTCCCACCCTTTTTCCCCTTCTATTAGTTACAAAAAAAAAAAAAATTTCTCTCTTTCTTTCTTGTGTGTGTGTTGGCTGATAAACCTTCGCGTTTTAAAAGGTCGTCCTCATGCAGTCGGAAAATGCCTTATTGCAACTTGCACGAGGAGTGTGTTACTGCTTAGAAGAGCCTCACCTGGAGGTTGAATGCGACATTCGTGCTGCATTCAACCTCAGGGCTCTTTTGGAGCATAGAAATTAGTTGCTATTAAAAGGGTTAGCTCAGGGCGGTCCTCTGGCTTCAGACTCTCCCTCTAAGGCTACTCAGGACCCTAAGAAGAGGCCTCCCTCTCCCCCTCAAAGGGTCTCCTTCTAGCTCCAAAAAGCCTAGGCTTTCAGATTGCAGATCCCTGGATTTGAGTCCAGCCTCTATGGCTTCAGATCTGGGCTCCTCCTCTCAGAGGACCTTGGCCAATCTCTGGGATCCAAGGTCTTGGTGCCTCAGATGCCTTCAGATCTGACTCAGAGGAAGCCTTCATCGGATCCGACCCACTTGTCTGATCTGTCAGGTGCACCAGCCAAGGCGTCAGATCCTTCCAGGACTTTGAGTCCGATTCCTCTGTCGGATCCCATAGTCATTGGCAATTCGCCATCCAGGCTAGGAGACTGGATCCAATGCATCTGAATTGGTCCCCCTCCCAGGATCATAGGGCTTTGATGTCTAAGACAGGATCTCCAGCAAGGTCAGGTCATTCTTAAGTGTCTTCCAGGTCATCCAGAAGCTTGCTACCGTCAGATATGTATAGGATGATGAGGAGTTTCCTCAATGCCCAAATCGAGTTGGGCTTGTTGTTCTTCCCAGCTCAGATGCCTAGGGGGACCTTCCCCATCCACAGGGCTGTACTCTCCTCTGACCCATCGGGGTTTGAAGCATCAGGATCAGAGCATTCCTTGTGAGAGGCTGATGGTGTCCTGTATCACTCCCTTCTCAACCCTGTCAGGGTCCCTGGCTGGCTCTGTTTCCCTGCCCTTGGAACATGCTACACTTTGCCCCCCTGAGGTCATGCAAGCTCCCTGGCGGTGGGGTTAGGCACTGAGTATTCAGACTGTTCCCCCCTTGAAGGCTTCGGTGCTGGACAGCTCAGGCCCATTATAGTTGGGGGGGGGGCTTTGATGCTGTGTCAGGGTCCCTTCTCCCCCAGATGGCTGAGGCTGCTGGGCAGAAGAGGGTAGGCTCGTCCAGTCCATTGCCTTCCTGGTGGTAGAGCGGACCTTCTTCAGTCTGGCAGTTGCCTCTCATTCTTCTCTGGGACCTCCCCAGCCTCTCTCAGGTTTGGGTGTTGAAGCCTCATCATCCTTCTCGGAAGAGAACATGTAAGAGGAGACACTTGGACTCCCCTAGAGAGTCCCTCATGGAAGACTTGGATTTTGAGGAGGAGATGGGTCCCCCAGACTACCATCCAAGGAGGTGTCCTTTGGGGACATCCTCAAAATTCTTAAGGAAAGAGGTGGTTTGTCTTCCCAACCACCTCTTTCCTTAAGGAAAAAGGTGGTTGGTCTTCCCAAACCCCATCTTCAGAGGAATCCGTGTTCTTGAAGGTGTTTGGGATGGGATCTTCCTCTACCTGGGTGTCCCCCGGCCAATTGCTTGTAGAACATATCACCAGTAGGGCTTGGAAGGAGCCAGACACAGTGGAACCAGTACGCAAGAAGGCCGACAGTTTCCTCACTCCTCCCAAGGATAAGACCTTTTGGAGTAAGGGTGTCCCCGTCGATGCTATTGTGGTGGCTGCTGCTACTAAGAAGGAGCTGGTGGAGCAGAGCTCCTTGGTACATCCCCCAGACAGGAAATCTCAGGCAGTAGACCACTTTGAAAAGTGCATTTTTGCCTCATCTCCATTTGGACTGAGAGCAACCAACTATATGGCACACTTTACCTGACTTTAGAGGATTTGGTGTTGGAACTCACCACTTCCCTTACAGAGTTTTTGCCACCAGAGTGTCTTAAACTTGTCTGTCCTAAGCTGTGTACTCTGACTTCCTTAGATAATGCTTTGATGAGGTTGATCTCTAACTTGGCAGAGACCACTTCTTGAGCAGCAGGCAATGGCATTGCCATTCGACGGTTTGTCTGGCTCTGCTTTTGCAGAACCCTTAAGGCGTTCTTTACTAACGCCCCTTTTTACTGTTCCCCCTTATTTGGACCGTCTGTCAAGGAAATGTTGACCCGTAGTGAGCAGGATGTTAAGACTCTGCAGTAAGAATCAAATTTTCTACTCCCCCACATTCCTTTTCCATGTTTCAGAAGGGGAGTAGGAAGCTTTGGTTCCACACGACTCAGTCTGCCTTCTGAGATGCTCCCCAGGAATCCTCTTCCACAGGCTGGGGCAGGGGATTCATTGGCAGATGCCACCCTAGGGGTAGATGGGGCGCAGAATCAGGGCTCTCAAGAACTCTTCACAGAGAAGCCCTTTCAGTGCTGCTGAAGCGCTGCCAGACTGTCCTGCTGTGGAGGCAGTCAGGGGGTGATTCTACCTTCACCCACTAGCCTGGACAAGTCTCTTTATTGGCCTCCTCCAGTTCTAAAATCTCTTTTCGGACATTCCACCCCACCAAAGGGAGGTGGCCTATCTCAAGGTCCAAGATCATCTTCAAAACAGAGCCATTCAAGAGGTCCCAACACAACTGTGAGGTTCCAGAACTTACTCTTGCCTACTTTTGGTGCCAAAAAAGATGGGGGACCTGCATCTGATATTGGATCTCAGCGAACTAAACTTGTCAGTCAAGAAGTCCAAGTTCTAGATGCTAACTCTCTAGTCCACTCTGCTTCTGCTAACTCTCTAGTCCACTCTGCTTCTCTTGCAAAAGGATGATTGGATGTGTGCTCAGTGGATCTCAAGGATGTGTACTATTATATCAAGATCGACAGATGCTCCAGGAGACATCTGCACTTTCGGTTAGGGGCCAATCACTATCAGTTCAGAGCCCTGCCCTTTGAACTCACCACAGCCCCCGGGTGTTTACTAACTACATGGCAGCTCATCTTCAGCTGCAAGGATTCCAGGTCTTCCCATACCTGGACGATTGGCTCTTTACAGCACCCATGAGGCATTGAATTTTAATGGCCACCAGTTACGCCCTCAACCTTTGTCAGCATTTAGGCATTACAATCAAATTGCCCAAGTCCAGTCTTTCTCCATGCCAAAACATAGAGTTAATTGAAGTCCAATTGGACACAGTGTGAGAGACTGCAGCACTACCCTTGCATCAGGTCCAACTCATTTGAGATTGGGTATCTCGCTTGTTAAATCTAGAATGCCAATCTAGAATGCCTGTCAGTTTATCTGATTCTTCAAGCATTGGGCTCAATGGCAGCTAGCATCCAGTTAGTGCCACTCGCCAGGTATCACATGCGGGTGCTTCAGTGGACCCTGGCAGTCCAGTGGTCCACTCAGGTTCATCCCATGTCCACAACCATCAGGATGACTCAGGTATTTAAAAATCATCTCGATTGGTGGCTTCAGTTGTGGGATCTACTTCTAGTCGGTCCATTTTGTCTTCTCCCTCCCAAGGCTACTGTGATCACTGATGCCTCCCTGTTTGTGTGTGAGGTGGGGATTTCCAGGGCATGACAGTTCAAGCTATGTCGTCTCCCTCAGTGACCAAATTGCACATAAATGTCCTGGAGATGAGAGCAGTCCTCCTAATTTTGCAAGCATTTCAGGAGTGCCTCCCTCTGGGGACCATAGAAGTTCAAATGGACAACATGGTGGTGGTCTGGTATATCAATAAGCAAGGGGGAACACGGTCTTATCTCCTGTGCAGAGAGGCCATGAGAGTGTGGGAATGGGTGATGTCTTCCAGGTGCTTTCATCTTGCAACTCACATTCCTGACAGTTGCAACATGCTGGCTGACAAACTCAACAGGTCCATCTCGAGTCCCCACAAGTGGTCCGTGAGCCCATCAGTGGCACGTGAGATATTCGACCATTGGAGTCACCCATACTGCGATCTCTTTGCCTCCCCAGTCAACCACAAATGCAGCAACTACTTTGCCCTGATCCTCTGGGTGGGGAAGTCAACCAGGGATGCTGTGGTTCACGATTGGCTGCTGGGACTCCTCTGTGCTTAAACTCCTACTCCTCTAATTCCCAAGGTCTTACAGAAAGCTCGTCACCTGAAGACCCCTCTAATCCTGATTGTCCTCTTTTGGTCTTGTCAGGCATGGTTTTCCTTTCTTCGGTCTCATCTGAAATATTCTCCCTGAATATTGGATCTCATTCCGGATCTCCCTCCCATCCCTGGGGGCTTCCTCTTCCCAACCTCCTGACTCCTCGTCTAACCAGTTGGTTTCTCCAGTTCCAGTGATCCTTTCACAGTCCAGACTCCACTCCCCAGTGAGAAACATCATCTTGGCATTTCAGAAGCCATCTACAAAGAAGGTGTATTCCAGTAAATGGAAGAGAGTTTCTATTTGGGCCAGACAACATAATTTGGATACCTTTTCGGCTCTGATTTCTGATATTTTGCTGCTGTTGTCTTCTCTCTGTAAGGAAGGAGCTAGTTTCTCCACAACTAAGCTCCAGTTGGTGGCCGTGTCTAATTTTCATCTGAATGAGGGTCCTACCTTTTCTTCTAAATTTCAAAGCCTTTCTTCTTAGACCGCCTATCAAAGGTCCTTCCCCACCATGGGATTTAACCGTGGTGTTGCAGTCCTTGAAACAAAAGCCCTTTGAACCGACTGCATCTTGTGATCTTAAGCTTCTGTCTTGGAAGATGGCATTTTTAGCAGCCTTTATGTCTGCCAGTGGAATTTCAGAACTGCATGCTGTAAGCATTAAACCCCCATTTATGGTCTTCCGCAAGGATAAGGTATCTCTCAGGACAAATCCTTCATTCTGAAGGTGGCTCTTGAAGCTAACCTCAGCCAGTCAATATAGCTACCATTTTCTTCCCTAATTATTCTAATAAAGGGGAATATACTTTACATTCCTTAGACGTCCATAGGCAAGTACATTTTTATCTGAAGAGGACTGAGGAATTTCAGAAGTTGGACCAGCTTTTCATGAGCTTTTCTCAGAATAGAAAAGGTTGGCAGTTTCTAAGATAACTATTTCCAGATGGATTGCTAGCTGTATTCCCTACATTTATGATAGCAGGCATATGGAGCTATCCAGACCAGTTAAAGCCCACTCTGCCTGGTTTGTGGCTACATCTTTGGCCTTCTTGGCTAAACTTTCATTAGATGATATTTGTGCTGTTGCTACTTGGTCTAATCTCCACACCTTTGTTTCACACTATAAGTTGGATTTGGTGTCTTGGAACAGGACTTCCTTTGGTTCTTCTGTGCTCCGGCAGATCCTTCCTTGAGGCCACCAGGGTTCATAGTAGCTGGGGTCTCTGACCCATCTGTGGTGAATAAT
Source organism: Protopterus annectens (assembly GCF_019279795.1). Classification (NCBI taxonomy): domain Eukaryota; kingdom Metazoa; phylum Chordata; order Ceratodontiformes; family Protopteridae; genus Protopterus; species Protopterus annectens. The sequence continues at coordinate 848,718,554 of NC_056726.1, read as the reverse complement.
GACATGGATAGCATCAGATTAGAGAGTTATGTACATTACTATAACTTAGAAAGTTGTGCTTTCCAGTGTCATTATTCATCACGTTCCCCCCTCCTTCTGGGAATCTGGTAGAGCTGGAGTGATGTTTTTCCCTTGAGGATAGTTTCGTCTCCTGGGCAGATGGTACTTTCCTTTCTTTATTCAGCAAACTCGATCTGAGGGTTACTGGTCAGCAGGGGATTATAGGAAGGGGAGGAGCTTGAGCTCTGGATCTGTCTATCATTTACCGGCTCGAATCCGTGGTGGGATCCAAGACCCATCCAACGTGAATAATGACACTGGATAGCACATATTCCAAGTTATGGTAAGTACATAATTCTTTTTCTTTTATCTCTGTTACAATATTCACTACTTCATGTACAGTTGGTTTACATATTGATTTCCATTTTCTAGTAACTGATTTTTTCATTGAAGAGCCCCCATCAGTTTTTGAGTCCTCTCTGGAGCACCCCAATGGAGAGGTGCGTAGGAAACACAAGTGTAAAAGGAGAAGCACTGATTCTCCCCAGGAATTGTTGACAGAAGATACTGACTTTGATGAAACACGCTCCCCTAGATCCACTCTTGAGGATGTCACATTTAGAGAGATTCTAGAACTGCTCAGACAAGAAAGCAGGGTGATCCACTGAAGTACCTTCCCAAGAGGAGTCAGGGTTCTTCCCACAGACGAGTTTGTGTACCTGATCTCTAAATGGGCATGGAAGGAACTAGACATTGCTGAGCCCATCCCTCATCAACCAGTCAAAATTTTTGTATCCCCAAAGATCCACCCCCATTGGGGTAAGGGCCCTGCCATAGATTCTATGGTGGTGGTGGCAGCTACCAAAAGGAACTGGCAGATTAGAAGTTCCTCTGTCCATCCACCTAATAGGGAGTCTTATGCATTGGACAGATTTGAGAAGCAAGTCTGTGCTTCAGCAACCCTTGTTATTTGCGTGCTGAATTACTTGGCACATGTCACTCATTTTCACAGAAATTCATCCAAGGAGTTCTCCAAATCTCACGTGGGGTCCTTAACTGCAGAACAAAGAAAATCCTTTAACTCACAGTTGGCTACCTTCCAGTCTTTATCCAACATCTCTATGTGCCTTATTTCCAGTGCCGCTGAAGGTGCTTTCAGAGCAGTGGGCACCAGTATCACCATTAGTAGACATGCTTGGATATGGCTTTGTGATTTTGCTGAGCATTTTAAGATGTACTTTTTAACACCCCTTATGATGGGTCAACACTGTTTAGTCCAAAAATCAGAGAAACACTCTCCAGAAATTAACAAGATGGTAAGACTCTTTCTCCCATTGAGATCAAATTTTCTATCCCTCAAAGAACATTCCCAAGGAATCAGAAGGGTGGAAGGAGACTTTGATTCAGCAAGTCTCAAGGATTCATGTGTGACAGTTCTGGAGATAGAGCCTCCCATAACGGAATGGGAAACTCTAATGGTAGGCATCACCATCAAGGCAAAGGTGGCTTACAGAACAAAGGCTTCCAAGGTCCCTTCACAGAGAGGGTCTTCCAGCACTCCTGAACATTTCCCCGATTGCTGCTCTTTGGAGCCAGTTGGCAGATGGGGGGCACTTATCCCTGCATCTGACAACCCAGACATCCATCACTCAAGATATGAGTGCAGAGGATAATAACCAGAGGCTATGGCATTCCCTTTCTTTCACCCCCCCTTACCCACAACTAGGCTTCCCAATGTTCCACCCTCTCAAAGGGAAGTAGTTACTTCAGTTGTAAGGAAGCTTCTAAACAACTGAGTCATCCAAGAGGAGTCTAGGGATCACAATTTATACAAATGTCCATGCTCCAACCTGAATTCAAAGGAGCTGTTCTACACAAACAACTTCAGATAGCAAAGCTTCCTCAGACCAGAATTTCAAGTCTTCCCAGGTAAGCCCTACCTCAGAAGTCACCTGTAAGATTGATACTACATCTCTTAGTCTCCATGGCAGCTGAGATTACCTTGGTCACACTGGCCAGATACTACACAAGAGTTCTTCTGGCCCTTAGCAGTCCAGTGATCTATCAGACGACATCCTATGTTATTTCATGTGTCATTAACTAACATTTGCGTATCGCACATCCTGTGGTGGCTGGAGTTACTGTCTGTATCTCAAGGACATCCCTTTGTTGTTCTTCCTTTACTCTGATCTGTGGTGACAACAGATGGGGTGTGAGTGGGGAAAGGCAATTTCTTGGGAAAGATCATGCAAGGTACTTGGTCTTGCAGAGAGTCCAGTCTTCACATCAACATATTGGGGATAACAGTAGTACTGTCAGCATTGCAGGCATTCCCGGACTCGCTCCCCTGGGGTGTGATATCTATCCAGACAGACAACATATCAGTAGTTTGGTACAAATCTTATTTATATAAAGAGGCCATAAGAGTGTGGCAGTGGGCAATGTCTTCTAAGTGCTTTCTGAAAGAAATGCACATCCCAGAAAAGTCTGTTTTACTAGTGGACAGGTTGAGCAGGCCTATCCTACTTCCTCATGAGTGGTCTCTCAACCTGTTAATAGCAGGCTGCATATGCAGGCATTGAGGCCATCCTTGCTGTGACATCTTTGCATCTCCCCACAACACTAAATGCAGCAATTTTTTTCTCTGACCCACCAAGAGTGGGTGTGACATTCTTCTTCTGGGCCAGTAATAAAGGAGCCTCAATCCTCACCACTGACACCAGTGGGGGACATCCACTTAGAACAAAAATGGATTGCACTCAGTATTTTCAGATGCAGCTGTCTGCACCAAGCACAATTTCCCTTAAGAGCACACAGGGAGCACACTCCAGACCTGGGACTGGAATTCCTCCTCCAGGCCACAAATAAGACTTCACCTTTCTCTCTGCAGAAATCCATGCTCTGTGTCTATGTTCCAAGAAACTGCACATACACACTCTGAGATTTTTTTTACACATACAGACACGCACACACACCTAGGCAAGGCTGGCACACATTTGCCCGCTATACTACATTCACTCAGACTATAAGGTAGATGCAGTGCACCAGTCAGCTACTTTAAGGCTCTTGTCAGGGTATCCAGTTACTCTTAGTAAAAATAATACCTATTACAAATGGTAAAGTTTGGTCAAGCGGTAAGACTTTCAGGAGCATGAAACCACGGTGCCATTAAATAAATGCAATTACTCTCAAAGGGTAAACTGTTTTCTAAAAGACCAGTCACAATGAAAGGATTATATGTATTTAATAATAAATATTAAAATAGAAAACATGAAAATACTGAATATCTATTTAGAATAAACACCAGAGTTTCAGTTCACAATAAATGTAAAAACAACACAGCTGGAAAGATTCAGGCAGATACAGGAAAACGGTATTTAACGAATGCCACTATATTTTCCAACTAGCTGAAGAATTACTGTTCCCTAGTTAAGTTACTTAACAGAAGCAAGGCAAGATGAAGTGGATGAGTGTCTTGTATCAGTCCCAATAAAAGAGTGCTGAGTCACTATCACAGCTCTCACTAATACCTACAATAATTTCAGTGCTAGTTACAGAATGAAATCACATTTGGTCACCTGACAATGTGGTTCCCACACTACCCCCCCCCCCCCCAACTAGGAGCTGAACCAGGATCTATCACAGATGTGTCACAGTGCACACCTAAGAATTTGCTAAGGCATCTGGAGATTGTAAAACAATTTCAATATTTTCATCATTTCTGGACTGACTAACCAACTGTTCTCTGGCACTCCAGGTTAGCAATTAGTTCACCACTAAGGACAATAAAAGCCCAGGCCTTTCCCAGACGTTGCATCTCTGGCTGTATTCAGGCCTGTGAGATAAAATCTTTATGGCCTAAACCAAATAATCTAATTTCTGGCTATTTTTCTTAAGGCAAGCTGCGCTTAACCCCTTCGCTTCCAGCATCCGCTCTTAAGATATATACATTTCTACAGTTACAACAGTACAGGCTGATATAAATGTGTATTTCTTTTCTGTCCAGCAGGACCCACTGTTGATACATGTTTAACACAAGCAACTTTACAAATGCACTGCCCTACTCTCTCTGACATAGCTGGCACTACCTCACATCATCACATCACTACACCACTCTTCCCTTTGAAGACTTGAGCTAGTTTCTGAAGTGACCCTGGAGAAATGTTGCTTGAGAGAATCAAGCTTGTCTGGGAACACATTTACCTATACCCTGTCTTGAGATCCCATCTGCATCGGCACTGCTGCCCCAGGTGGGTGCACCCAGATTTCCCAGTGAACATGTCCCCAGATCTTGTAACACTGCTTGGATTTCTCGAACCTGAGTAGGAGATATCTTCTGGGACTTTGCTACCCCTTCCACTGAGGTTTCAGTCTGAGCCTAAATGAGGAGATCAGTGACCAGATCCCCCTCAGACTCCTTCTGCTACCCACTGCAAATACTCAGCACAAGGGCCTCCCTGTCATGGTAAGGCTTCATCATGTTAACATGTTACAGTTTGTACCCCTGCTTGTTGCCTAGTAGTTCTACCATGTAGTTAACATCACTGAACTTCCTTACCACTTTGAAGGGCCCTTCCCAAGCTGCCTGCAGCTTGTTGTGTATGACAGGAATGAGAACCATAACCTGCTGTCCCACAACATACTCTCGGGCTTAAGTATTCCTGTCATGCCAGAACTTTTTCTGCTCTTGGACTCCTACCAGGTTCTCCTGGGGTCAAGCCCATAAGCTCTCTAAGCCTTATCATAAAACTTGGGACATATGCCACAACAGAATCCTTGTGGGATTCAGACTCGCCCTCCCACTCATTACAAAACAAATCCATGGGCCCCCTCACCCTATGCCCATACAGTACCTCAAAGGGTGTAAAACCTGTGGATTCCTGGGGTACCTCTCTGTATGCAAACAGCAGATGGGGCAAGTATTTGTCCCACTTTCTCTTAAACAAGGTCTGCAGATGCCCTTAGCTTGGTATTTAGTGTAGCATTAAACCTCTCCAGAAGATTGTTACTCTGGGGGTGCTAGGGAGTGGTCTTTAGGTGCTTCACCCCACAGCTCTCCCACAGACAGGCCAGCAGGTCTGACATGATGGCACCTCTGTCAGTTAGTATTTCTCTTGGGAAACCTACCCTGCCGAAAATCTCTAATAAAGCATTTGCCACCTTCTATGCTTCAATGGATGACAGAGCCACTGCCTCAGGGTATCTAGTAGTATAATCTACTATCACTAGGATATAGTTTTTCCCTGTGGAACTTGGGGTATTCAGAGGCCCCACAATATCCATAGCTACCCTCTGAAACGGCTCCTCAATTACAGGCAAAGGCATCAAAGGAGCTTTGACCATGTGACCTGCCTTGGCTTCTTTTTGCCACTGCTCACAGGTCCTGCAGTACCTTGTTACATCCCTTGCAATCCCAGGCCAATAAAAGTTCTGTGTAATACTTCTCTTGGTACACTTTATGCCCATATGACTTCCAGAAGAAATGTCATGAGCTTTGGCTAGAAGTGCTAGACGCTAGGTTCTGGGCACTACCAACTACTATACTACCTCACCCTCTAGCCCTTCCTCAAGGGTCCAGTATACAGCCTCCCCTTTTCCTTAAGAATCCAGTACCTCCTTAGCTACCTCCCTTAAGCCTCGTCATGTACAGTCCGAGAGCTGAGCCTTTCTCAACTCTACCTTTGTGATCCTTCCCAGCTACCCTTCCACAGGAAGTCTGGTATCCCCTGACAGCAGTGCCTCACTGTCAGCCAGGGTACTACTACTTACCTCTGCCCTTGCAGTCAATATCACTGCCTATCAGCAGCTGTGGCTCACCTTCAGGCTCACTGCTTGCATGGTAGCTCCCTCCCTGAAATAGCCATGTCACCAGCCCTGGCTTCAGGTGTGGGGTCAGTGTGAGTTTCCCCCAGGCTACCAGACCCACATGCCTGTCTCCAAGTCTGACTGCATGTAACTGCATACACACAAGGTATATCATTATCAGAATCATTCCCTATCAAGACATCTGCAGGGATATAATCAAACACACCTATTTATTTGCTTCCTTTTCAACCCTCCCAGTCAAGGTGAATCCTAGCCAAAGGTATTTAGAATGAGGTCCCTCCTAAAGCTCTGACTGGAGTGGACTGGCCAAGCAAATACTGCTCATCTTTAACCACTGCAGGCTTCACAGTGGTTAAGGTAGAGGCTGTCTCTGTCTTAACAGTGGCCTGGTTTCCATCCACTAAGATGGAATACAAACTCTGGTGATAGTTTGGTACCCCTGTTGTCTCCAGACAAATTACCACTGGCATACTGTTATTTCCACTTGCTGGCTCCCCTACCTGTTCTTCCCTACCTTGCTTCATTGAACATTTGTATGCTACATGGCCCCTCTGGTTACATTTAAAACATCTAAACCATGATCTTGACTGTGTACCTGAACTAGTGGCTTACCCTATTGCAGGTGGACTCTGTTGGGGTGGTTTAGGCTGCCCGCCATGGGTTCCATTATATCCATGTGAAGCACTGAGTATCCCTTTCTTGTGCATTGGTGCTATGCTTGTGAAGTACAGATCCCCTTCCTCCCCAGCTCATCTGCAGAGTTATACTTCTGATCTGCCAATCAGATTCTCATGTTCTCAGGCAAAGTGCTAAGGGCTGATTCCCTCACCAAAAGGTCTGCCAGCCTTTCAAAAGTGGTGACCTGACATGCACTCGCTCAACTATGGAAGAAAATAAATCCTTCGCTCAGCAGTATAATCACATACACTTTCATCTGCCTTATGTCTATGGTCATGAAACTTTTTTCTGTAAGCTTCAGGTGTTAACATAAAACATTCCAATAAACAATGTATAACCTTGTCATAATTTAAACAATCAATGTCAGACAATTTAGAAACTGCAGTTACAGCTTTATCATGGAGTAAGGGGGTCAGGAACCATACCCAACGCCATTGCTCTGCATCATATTGTCTACATAATCTTTCAGATATATGAATAAAGCTATCAAAATCATTACCTCCTGTATACAGTTACAACAGTACAGTCTGATATAAATGTATAATTCTTTTCTGTCCAGCAGAGACCCACTGTTGATACATTTTTAACACTATCATCTGTACAAATCAGTTTGATATTCAAATGACATGAATTTCTTTACAAATTTCCAGCTAGTTACGTTGGCATATGTTACACATGCACTGTCTTCCTCTCTCTAGCATAGCTGCACTACCGAACACCTTCACAGTGGGAATCACTGAGGGATGCTGTGATCCACAGTTGGCCCTCTGGACTCCTTTACACTTGCCTCCTACCCCTAATACCTAGATTCATTCAGAGAGCTTTGGTGAGAAAGGCCACAGTCATCATCATGGCCCCTTACTGTCTTTGACAAGTGTGGTTTCCCTTCCTCTGGCTTCATTTGCTACACCCTTATTCGGTGCTGGGCTGAGCCCCAGATCTGCTATCACACCTGTCAGAATGGCAACATTGTTTCTGCAGATCTAGTGATATCTAGACAGTCTAGATCTCTATTCTCAGTTGTTGATATTTTATCTCTTCTCAGAAGCCCTCTACAAGAAAGACCTGTAAAAGTGAATGGAAAAGATTCTCTATCTAGGCTTTCAGTAATAACTTGGATCCATTTTTAGCCCTTCTTCCAGCCATTTTGGATTTTCTTGCAACTCTTTTTCATTACAGAGCAAGTTAGTCCACTATTAAGATACAATTGACTGCTGTATCCTGTATCCTTTTTCCATATTGGAGAAGTCCAGACCCTCCCATTGTATCCTTCAGACTCTGTCAACCTTTTCTCAAAGGAACTTTTAACCTTTGCCCTCCTGTCTGGAATCCAGTACCTCCTTGGGATATTACTATTTTATTGCAGGCCTTAATGGTCCCTCCCTTTGAACCTGGGGCCAAAGCTGATCTGACAATTTTGTTATGAAAACTGTTTTTTGTGGCCATCGCCTCTGCCAGTAGGATTTCTGAGCTCCATGCCTTGTCTTCTAAATATCCCTTACCTGATTTTTCACAAAGACAGGGTATCCCTGAGAACTAATCCATCTTTCCCCCAAGGTGGCTTCTTAATCAGCAATCAGTCAGTCTTCCAATGTCATTTCCAAAGTTTTCAAACAAGGGTGAATGCAAATTATATATGCTGAATGTGCATCACCAACTCCATTCCTGTTTGCATTGAACCAAGACAATCAGAAAGACTAACGAGTTATTTGGCTATTATTCTTCTGTCAAGATGGGAAAGGGTGTGTCCAAAGTAACTATTCAGCTGCCTTTCAGACTGTATCTCTCATATATATAAATAAAGGGTCTTGCCACTCTCCAAATCTCCAAAGGCTCATTCACCTTGGCATGTGGCTTCTTCTACAGCCTTCTTTTCCACAGTACCTCTAGATGACGTATGTGCTCTGGCTACTTGCTCTAAGGTCCATACATTCATTTCTAGCTATAAATTGGACATGCAGTCAAGGTCAAGAGCCTCTTTTGGCTCTGCTGTGTTCCAGGCAATCTTTCCATGAAACCTCCCAAGTGTAACAATAGCCGAGGACTCTGTTCTATCTGTTGAGGAATGGACAGAAGAGACAACATCAGATACCAGAGTTATTTACTCACCATAATGATATATCTGAGTTGTCTGCTTCCTTCTTTCCTCAACTTTCTGCCCCTCCTTCCCTTATGCAAGGTTTTTCCATGATTTCTTTTACTCACTTCTAGAATGATCTGACTGACCTAACAGTTGCCATAGGGTCTATTTCAAGACGGTGTGTAACAGCTGTTTTTTTCTTCAGTACTGTGTTAAATGGGTGTTTTCTTACATCTCCTAGTATTTTTGTTGATAGTCTATTTTCTGGTATTATGGGCAAACTTGATCTGAGGTAACTTGCTCATCACAGCGGGATTATGGATAAGGAAGGAGTCTCAACATCAGATCCAGAGCTTGAGAGTGGCCAAAGTCAGATCTGACTCGGAGCTGAAGACCCATCTGTTTTGTAAGGACAGAAGCAGACAACATAGATCTATCACTGTGGTGAGTATGTAACTTTAATTTTATTTGTAAACCACAATACTGACATCATGGGCACTTTCCCTGTATACCCTTGCTGTAGAGACATCATTTAAACGTGTTGCATTTCTTATTTATATTTAATTGCACTTAATGTATCAACCTTGGCTCTAAATGACAGTGCTAAAGTTGAGGCCATTAAATTGCCTTATTCTTGTTTTTTTCTGCCAATAGGATCTCAGCCAATGGCTCCTCTTTGTGTACCCAGTCAGTCCCATTTGTTCCAGGGGGAACAGGAGCCTGACATTCCGAGGGTAGGAGAGAGCCCTAGGACCCATTCATGTTTGCTAGGGTATCCCAGTTGACTCTGCATTCCCTATCTAGAGTCAGATAGCAGGGAGCAGGCCAGCTTGTTAGTCCTGTGAGAAAGCTTATCCTGTCCTGTTGGGAGGGTACCCTCCTCGCTCTTGACAGCTCATCTGAGGTCTGCTGTGGGGAAGAAAGCCTTTGTATGCCGGCTTCCCTTGAGATTACATGTGAGAATGCACTCAGTTCATACTTGATAATGTAGACGTCACTGGGTAGAACACCTAGTACTTCAATTGGGTATTCTCTTTGTGATGAGGCAGAGCTCCTTCCACCCTCACCCCTGAGAATAGGCAAGCCAGTAGTGGCTGCTCATTCCCATCCTTCCTGGCCAACCGCTACAGGCACTAAAGCCACTAAAAGAACTTGGGTCGCGTGCAATGTAGTCATGTCTGTGTATCTGTATACTATAGAACTGGCAAACATGTTACCATCATGTTCACTATATCTGCATTGTCCTGCCTTAACTTGTTGGTCTACCTCTCGTGGGATAACCCCCCCCCGACAGCGCTTTCTAACTCTGAGTGCCCTCTTCTGAGGGGAAACATATCCCCATGTGCTGACTTCATCATTTGGTTGACATTGCCCAGTTTTAACATGTTGGTGTTCAGTTTTGTGGCACCCTTCTCCCTTAACAGGTTTTTCTAGCTCTGCTATTGCTGTTTTCTGAGAGGAAGCATGCCTCCATGTGCCAAGTTGGTCTCTTGGTCTGCATTGTTTGAGTTTAACTTCTTGATGTTTTATTTTTTGTCATCTCAAACTCTCATCATGAATACATAGTATTGTCTCTTAAGTAAATCCTCACTTTAGACCACGTCTGTACCGTTAGCACTTGTAGCATGAGAATAAACACATGTGCTTCTTTCCATGCAATTTACCATATGCATTGTTAGTTTGTTTTAAGTAGAAATAGATAAAATCTTAGGTGGGACATTAATGTCGGGCATTTAATTAAGGTAATGTTATATTCAGTTGTGAAATGCTTACGTACCCTGGACTACTTTGATTCTGATGTAGCTTTGAATTGAACAGGAACGTGCATTTGGTGAGTTGGAGAAGAACAGTGACAAACAGACATGCAGCTTAACTGTGGAAAGCAGCATTCCACCATCACATCTCTATCGACTTCTGGCTTCACTTCAGCGACATCTTTTAGCACACTGTTACACCAGCAGATCAGATGAGGTACGCCAAAGACGTGGCTGTAGTTGCTCTTACTATCCCTAATACAGTTCATCTAGAAATGCCAGTACTTTGTTGAAACAAACTGAGTCAGTACAGTTGTGAATAATGGTCATAATCACTGAAGCCAAGTCCATGAAAGGTTTATAATGTAATAGAAATATTAACAACACTGATAATAGATATGATGCTGTGAGTCTAAATTGCTTATTTTGTTTGCATTTGTGTTTGTTTAGTTGTATTCTAGAGAGAGAATCATTTGTAGATTTTTGATTTTGAAATCTCATTTCTCTTAAATCATTGCTTAGATCTGCTTCTTAGTTAAGATGGCAGTTTTCCTGTGTTGAGCTGTGCTTATGAGTATATCTTTAATCTTATTTTATTGTTTAGATTATAATTAAGCAGCAGTATGTTATATGACTATATTGGATAAAGCCGGTCTTCATAGACATGCAGTGAGGCTGATGGCATGGTGCATAGAAAGAACTATTTGTATTTCCAATACCAGCTTCTGATGATTGATTGATTTATTGACATTTGGTAACCGGGAAAGTTTGACTGGGTCGGAAACCCATTTTCAACAGCGACCCGGGAGAAAAGCTACAACAGTGATTAAAAAAATTGACAATACCAGTAAAAACGTATAGTATCAAGTTATGAACCGCATTGGATAGATGCATGAGGTACAATAGAAGGTAGAGAAAGTATATATTAATTAACATTTTGGATAGAAAAAAATTTACGTTACATAACATAATTTTTTACAAAATATAAATAATAGGTTGGATTATAGGCATTAGAAAAAACACAAACATTTAGGAAGGGTTAATCTTTAAGGAATTTAGTGCAAGTGAAAGCAGTAAACGGGCAGAAGTAAAAGTGTTGTTTAAATGTAAGAATAAGTTAGTGAGATTGTGAGATGTGTGAAATTAAGAATTAGTGGGAATGGGATGTAGAGAGAGAGGGGAAAGATACAAGGGGCTGAAAGGAGAAAATATTAAGGCTAGTAGGAGGTTAGGAGGGTAAAGGAAAGATGAGAGGAGAGAGTCAAAGAAAAATAGGAAGGTAGGTGTTAGATTTTGGTTGTAGGGCACAGGCAGATCCATGAGTTATATAGGTAGTTTTTTAGTGCAAGCTTTAAACTTTTTGGTATTTTCCATGCTGGTAATATTGTTCATAGGTAGGTACTAGGCTATCTGCACAAGGGCATTTATAAGCCTAGCCAGAGTGTCTCTGCTTTCGCCGCCCCATTGATTAATTAACTGAGCCTCTGTCAAGCAGAGCTAATGAAGTGATCCCAGGGGTGTATTTTATGCCACTGAGTACAGCCGGAGTTTTTTCAGTCAGTCTGCATAGGACATATGTTTGAGGCCAGTAATCCTTGTTTGGTAAATTGATCCATAGCTTAGCTATGGCATAGGAATAGAGACACTGACTTGGCTCTTTTATTGGGTATGTGTAAGTTTATAAGTTGTTTCTCAGCAGAAAAGAGATTTCTGGTGAAAATGTGGGCATGCAGAATAGATTTTAAGGCAGAGGACAGCTGTCAGGTTTGTATATTAGTTTTTGTGCAGTTGAAAGTTGTAGGTAGTCAAGACAGTGGGGAATTAAGCCAGTTTAGCTCTTTAAGAGCATTGCAGTGGTAGGTGCGGTATGATGAGCCTGTAGCAAATTTAGAAATTTTGTAATAACAAGACTGAAGTTTGGTTTTGAGTGTTACTTGTAGGATAGTAAAATGTGAGCACCATAGAGTAGAGAGGGGATCAAATAGATATTTGCTAGTATCCTTTTGGTGTTTGGCTTTCTGTGTCTATAAAGAAGTTTCTGTGTCTATAAAGTGTCCCTAATTTGAAATGAGTTTTTTAATAGCATTATGTATCTGTTGGTCAAATGTTAATTTTTTGTCTATAGTGATACCAAGTAGCTTAGCAGTTGTTAAGATTTCAATCTCTGTTTTGTTTTGAGAATAAATTTTAAATTCAGATGAGAATCCTTTAGGAGTGCACAGTGAAAGCTTAGTTTTGTTAGGGTTAAGCAGTAATTGTACATTGATCAGCCATGATTCTATTGAGGTAAAGGCATTCTGTGTTTTGCAACACGCTGATATGTTGTTAGAAGAAGAAATAATGGTAGAGTCATCAGCATATCGGATTAATATGTTGTGATGGCAAGCAGTGTGTAGATTATTGATGACGGTATTGAAGAGGAGGGGTCCGAGAATAGACACCAGTTTTGTTAGCCTGGCATTGAGCTAGGCAACCTTGCCACTTTACACATTGTTGTCTTTTGGATAGGTAACTATTAAACCGTAGCTTGGAGGGTAGTGAAAAACCTAATGATGAAAGGCCTTTGACAGATCTAGTACTACTACATAGGTTCATAGGTGTGTACTAGGCTAATGGCCCTGGAACCTTTACAAGCCTAGCCCACAAGATAGATATACTACAGAGGTGTATAGGCTGGAGTCTCTAGCTTTGTTGACTATATCAGTAAAAGAGATAAGAGCGGTTGTCGTAATGTTGGCTATATCAGTAAACGGGATATGAGCGGTTGTACTGTGTGCTGGCCTAAAGCCATGTTAAGTGGATGTAAGGAGATTGTTATGGATAAGATGGTTTAACAATTGTATATGTATGCACTTTTCTAGCAGATTGGATAGAGGGGAAAGGATAGAGATGGATCTGTAGTTTGTTAGTTCATTATATTTACCTCCTTTTTGCAAAGGGGTTATGATGGATTTCTTCCAAAGGGTAGGGAAATGTGATTCCATAATGGATCAGTTGATAAGAATGCTGACCAGATAAGCAATTGTGTCAGCTAATATTTCTGTAGTTCAACAATATTTGTGCGAGTTATCCTCTGGGCCTATCTTACCCTGATATCAAGGTATTCTTGTTGGGCATTTTAGCATATCTATCATAAATCCTCCCCCCTTTCAGCGCATTCCCATGCTGAAATGATTTTCAAAGGGATGTTGCATACCAAGAAAACAGGAGTTTACTCCTGGGAAGCTTGACTTAATTGGAGACTCTCTAGTATAGGTCTTTCATCCTCTTCTCTTCAGTGGTTTAGTAGCTGTCCATTCACCAGATGACAATCTGTAGAATAGCAAGGTTCGCTTTCACCCTACCTACCTAATAACGTGTTCCTCAAGGTTCAGTTCTTGATCCCCTACTTTGTAATGTTTTCATCAACAATCTTTGTACCACATTCTGTCAAGGATCCCTAATTCAGCATGTTGATGATTCTACAATAATCTGCTCTACTAATAGTCACTCACACCTCCAACAAATAACTCAGAAATCCTTCTCTTCCATTGAATCCTGGTTTAGCAATTCCCGTCTGTTACTAAACCCTATGAAAACTAAACTTCTCCTCTCTAACCCTAAAACACTTATTCTAGAAAAATCCAGTTTATGATCCTTTCCCAGAACAACACCTCAGTCCAAGTAGTCTGCTACAGCAAACTGTTAGGTGTAACAATAGATGACAAATTTAAGTTTGAACTCAATATCCAGAGCATTAAAAAAATCAGAAACTAAGGATACTCTACAGGCACAAATATTTCTTACGTACATCTACAAAAAAAAAAAAAAAAAAAAAAACTAGCCACCACCTGGCTGTTACCCTCACTGTTGCACAGATAGAGTTCCATTTCAGCATCTCACTAAAAGCAAAACTAGAATTATGCAATAATAAAAATGCTAAATTTGCAACCAGTGCAAGCTATTATACCCACCATTGTACTGCGCCTCAGTCACTCAGTTGGTTTGAACTCCCACACCTTCTTAGCTTTTTACAACTTATAACTACACTTAGAATTACACATAATCCCACTGCCTGCCCAGCCCTCAGTTAAATACCCAAAAGCTACATACCTAAAATATCCCTAAGGTCAGAAGAAAAGCAGCTACTCTATATACACAAACCTAATAAATTAGCAAGACAAAGCCTCTACTCAACACACTGTGGATAAAATATGGAACACCCTTCTTCAAACTCCAGATCCATCCCTAACCTGTCAGCTTTCAAGCAAATAGTAAAAGAGCAGTTCAAGTCAAGGATATGCCCCTTTGGCTTGAAAGTGCTAACTGCTATAACATATCCTATCTTTCCTATAATCCTTATCTACATTTCCAAGTTAACTTGTTACCTATATTCCCCACTTTCTCCTTACTTTTCCACTTACAGCCATCTCACTGTTTTACTCTTTTACTATACAGTCTTTTTCTAATTGCTACCATCTCACTCCTTTACTCTTTTAAAATATTATTAACGCATATCTTTTTGTACCTGCTACTTTTAGCTTATATTAGTATTTTTTGTAATCAGATGCAATTCAGAATATACATTTTCAAATTGTATATGCCCTACTGTACCTCTATAATTTATCTTTCTCATTTATGTATGCATACTTCTAATGCTGGTATAATGTAAATCATAAGTCAATTGTAATGCATTGTCTTATGTAAATTTTAATATTGGAGCTTTTTTTACCTGGGCCTCCTCTGAAAATGGGTACACTTGACTCAGTCAGACTTTTCCGGTAAACAAAATTCAATAAATAAACTGTTTAAGAAAAAATAACTCTTGTTCTATTTGAACCAACTCATCAGGCTCATTTAAGGTCCTTAACATGGAAAGTTTTGCTGATTGCTGTGACTTCTGCAAGACGAGTAAGTCACAAACTCTTATTGTGGGCAAACTCATCTCATCTTCCACAAAGATAGGGGTTCCTTAAGAGCTAATCCTTCCTTTATGCCTGAAGTGGTATCCAAGTTTACTCTAAAGCAAGCTATCGATCTTACTGTCTTCTTTCCAGAACCTAAAACATGAGGGAAAAAAGATTTTCCATAGTTGCCTACAGACGCGCGATTGGAAAGGGAGTGACTGCTACGGGAAGCAGCGATCTATGTAATTTGTCTAGTCATTACTAGTATGAGGTAGCCCCCTCCCTTGCCTAGCTTCCTGTGGTTCCCAAGACCTAACAGCGGCCCATCAGGACCACAAAAGAAAACTAAACCAGAAGCCTCAACTCTTCTTAAAAATCAGGGTAGCCCCCTCCCTTGCCTAGCTTCCTGTGGTTCCCAAGACCTAACAGCGGCCATCAGGACCACAAAAGAAAACTAAACCAGAAGCCTCAACTCTTCTTAAAAATCAGGGTAGCCCCCTCCCTTGCCTAGCTTCCTGTGGTTCCCAAGACCTAACAGCGGCCCATCAGGACCACAAAAGAAAACTAAACCAGAAGCCTCAACTCTTCTTAAAAATCAGGGTAAAAACAAAACATTAGTACCCTATTCAGAGAGAACTATACTGTCCTTGTCAAGAACCTGACACTCTATCTTGAAGACTTTAATAATACAAAGCCTGTAAAAAATTGCATCTTTATAAATTCAGCACTAGTAACTCCATTGTGCTGAGTTATACTACTGGAAACTGTTACCTTTAAGACCCTGCAAAGTCTCCTGGCGGTGTATAAAGTTATAATTTGGTAATCTGAATGCTATTTAAGTATATGAAGGCAACTGAATCTATTTTAAAGGACCTGAATGTGTTTTACTGCTTATGTAAATACTCGCAAATGTTACTGACTCACATTTAATGTCTTTATATCATAAACCATAAGCGACCTAATTCTGCAATCATTTAAAGTAACTGGATGCTATTTTATGTACAAGAATGTGTTTTAAAGACTATGCAAAGGCCTGCACACGTTCTTGGCTAACTCTAGGCATCTTTTAAGCATAATGCATTAGCGACCTAGAGCTGAACTCATTTAAAGTTATAATTTCAGTATCTGCTGTGTATTTAACTAAGCTGAAGTCATTTGATGCCATCTCATAGTATTTGAATGTTTCTCTTTAACTGCATACTTTATGGATTATGAAGGCATTTGAGTGTGTTTGTGGCTAAAAAGGATAGCTGTTTTGGCCTGCTAGTACTATTTTTCAACCTTATTAACACTAATACTCATATCTCTCTCCCTCACTTGTATCATAGGTAGCCCCCTCCCTTGCCTAGCTTCCTGTGGTTCCCAAGACCTAACAGCGGCCCATCAGGACCACAAAAGAAAACTAAACCAGAAGCCTCAACTCTTCTTAAAAATCAGGGTAAAAACAAAACATTAGTACCCTATTCAGAGAGAACTATACTGTCCTTGTCAAGAACCTGACACTCTATCTTGAAGACTTTAATAATACAAAGCCTGTAAAAAATTGCATCTTTATAAATTCAGCACTAGTAACTCCATTGTGTTGAGTTATACTACTGGAAACTGTTACCTTTAAGACCCTGCAAAGTCTCCTGGCGGTGTAGGCTCGGCTCCGCTCCGCTCCCCTCCCTGCCCCCTTATCCCACCCGCCCCCAGCATCCCTACTTTTATAGCTACAAATAGTCCCTCCCACTTTCCCACTTAACAAATCCAAGGCTCCCTTGTCAAACTCCATAACTCCTCCCACCCCAAGGCCCAACCCTCTAACAAACCCCACACAAAGTCTCTTCCCCCACTCGTTACCCACTTCCCTACTTCAGTATGGCAAATTTCACTTATACTATTACCCCCATCATAATTATACTTCTCATCACCACCTATATCCTAACAATATATGAAAACCAAACTCTTATAGGCATTCCTTTCCCTAAGTGCCACACCAACTCCCAATTCAATCTCCATGACAGTTATATACCACCCTCAATCTACCAGGACAAAAATATATCCCCCAAAATAGTCCACCCGACACTTCAACACCCTAAAATTCCACATAACAAAACTAATCTCAAAATACTATTTAAACTACAAAGACTTTTAGTTTACTTGAAAAATTGTATTAACATCAATGGAGATATTCACGCAAACCCAGGTCCCACCACTATGCCAATCTCTAATCCCTATAATTTAACCCTAAAACCTACTGACTCCCTTCTAATACTACACCTGAACCTAAGAAGCATTAACAACAAAATTCACAACCTTCACGCCATCATAGCTAGTCATTCCCCTGACATCATGTGTCTAACCGAAACATGGCTAAAACCCTCTACTAAGAATGAAGAGATCCTCCCACCCGGGTACAATATTCTCAGGGCTGATCGTACAAAGAAAAAAAGGTGGAGGAATAGCTATTATGTTTAAAAATAAACTAAACATCCTTAAGAACCAAGTACAACCTCCTATGATCTCAAACCTAGAAATTATAGCCCTACAGATCTGCCTAAACACTCAAAAACGCATCAACCTTATTGTAACCTATATCCCGCCAGGGAAGAACACAGAAAACCTGGAGCAATCCCTGAGCTGGCTAGCCATCAACTACCCACAAGAAACCATATTTCTTGGAGACGTCAACATTGACTGGTCTCTCTATTCTACACATATAACTCCACAACCTATTAACCTATATGGTTTCTCCCAAAATATCCTATCCCCAACCAGAATAGGCAACTCACTTCAAAAGAAAGTATAATTGACTGGATCCTTACTAATAGAGACTCTAATAACTACACCACTGGCACCCTTCCTGTGACCTCAGCGATCACCTAATAACTTATATCATTAAACATAAATGCCCAACTTCTAACACCCCTATATAGATTAATCAGAAACAAAAAAAATTAGTCCCTCAATTATTTCTTGCTGACCTGAAATTCTGCAACTGGACCATATTAAAGACTCTTCCACTAGAAGAGAGTGTGTCCCACTTCAATGACACGTTCCTTAAGATACTTGACTCACATGCTCCACATAGACAAATTAGAACCAAAACTCGCATAGCACCTTGGCTCACTACTGATACTAAATCCAAAATCAAACTTGTGACCAAGCCTGGGAAAATGGAGAGCCACAAAAACCCCCAAGACCGTTGTAAATTTCAACAACTAAGAAATGCCACGAAAACTGCCATAACCCAAGACAAAAACAATACTTCTGCAGCCTCCAGCAAAACACCAGAACAACCCAAAGAAATTCTGGGCAGGTTTTAACAACCTTCTGCACCCAGGCAAAACTTCCACCCCAACCCTGAGAAACTCTTAGAGAAAGGCCAAGAAGAAGTAGCCAACACCTTTAACTCCTTCTTCACTGAGACTATCCAAACCTTAGCCAGTCACTTTACCTCCACTTCCCCACCTGCTGCTAAACTGCAACGTGACAACCCTACCCCCTTTAATTTAAAGCCAGTCTCTTCCTCCTATATGCGCTCCTCCTAAAAAACTCAAACCAACTACCCTAGCGGCTGACCACCTTCCTGTGAATTCTTACAAATTGCATCTGATGAAATAGCCTACCCCATATCAATCCTAATAAACAGATCTATAACTGAGATGAACATTCCCTCAATCTGGAAGACTTCCTATATCATTCCACTTCACAAAGGAGGTACCTCCCTGGAAATGTCAAATTATAGACCAATAGCCATCCTGTCCCCACAGCGAAAATCATGGAAAGATGCATCCACAAACAACTTCTTCACTATCTGACCTCTAATAATCTCTTGTCCAATGCCCAGCATGGTTTTCGTCGCACCATATTGCAACTACTGCCCTCCTTTCCTTTATTGACTCAATCAACAACAGTCGCAATAACAAACTCATATCATCTGCCCTCTTTCTGGACCTATCAAAAGCATTCGATATGGTCAATCATCAATTCCTTCTCAACATCCTTGAAACCCCACGCCTGGACACCCCAGCACTAAACTGGTTCAATGCCTACCTCACTGGTAGGCAACAAGCTGTCCTATGGCAAAACAGAATATCAGGACTGCTCCCGAATACCATAGGTGTTCCTCAGGGCTCGATACTGGGCCCACTTCTGTTTTCCATCTTCATAAATGACCTTCAATCAGTCATCCCTAAATCCACCTGCATACAATACGCCCACGACTCCACCTTAATCTGCTCCGACGCCTCTCGAATCTCCAAATGACCACACAACATTGTTTTTCACTAGTTGAAAAATGGTTCACTGACTTAAAACTTCTACTTAACCCAGCTAAAACCAAACTATTACTTTTCTTCCCCAACGTCTTCTCACCTCTAGGTAAAGAACTCCCAAACACTAACAACACAACCTTTCATATTAAATCCAATAATGGGACCCTCATAACCCCTGTTACCAGTACCAAACTGCTAGGTGTCACTATTGATCATAAGCTCAAATTTGACATACACATTACCCAAACAGTAAAGTCTGTTAACAAAAAACTAGGATCTATGTACAGAATTAAAAACTTCCTAACTCCCACTACCAAATTAACTATTGCACACACCCATCTCCTCTCTTCCCTCCTCTATGCTTCCCCGATCCTCTCTTTTCTCAATAAACGTGAACTTAACATGCTCTCTCTTGCCTATAACCACATTGCCAGATTTATTACAGGTTCCCCTTATCGAACCCATCATTGCCTTAATCTGCAAAGCCTTGGCTGGTTGGAACTGCCAAATCTCCTCAAACTTAGCCAACTCGCCGAAGCTTATAAAATAATCAACCATCCTGATAGAACTCCCTCACTGTGCAAAATTCTAACTCCATATACTAACCTCAACAGTCTCCGATCATCAAACAGCATCCAGATCCTAACCACCTCCAACAAATAACTCAGAAATCCTTCTCTTCCATTGAATCCTGGTTTAGCAATTCCCGTCTGTTACTCAACCCTATGAAAACTAAACTTCTCCTCTCTACCCCTAAAACACTTATTCTAGAAAAATCCAGTTTATGATCCTTTCCCAGAACAACACCTCAGTCCAAGTAGTCTGCTACAGTAAACTGTTAGGTGTAACAATAGATGACAAATTTAAGTTTGATCTCAATATCCAGAGCATTAAAAAAATCAGAAACTAAGGATACTCTACAGGCACAAATATTTCTTACGTACATCTACAAAAACAAAAAAAAAAACTAGCCACCACCTGGCTGTTACCCTCACTGTTGCACAGACAGAGTTCCATTTCAGCATCTCACTAAAAGCAAAACTAGAATTATGCAACAATAAAAATGCTAAATTTGCAACCAGTGCAAGCTATTTATACCCACCATTGTACTGAGCCTCAGTCACTCAGTTGGTTTGAACTCCCACACCTTCTTAGCTTTTTACAAATTATAACTACACGTAGAATTACACATAATCCCACTGCCTGCCCAGCCCTCAGTTAAATACCCAAAAGCTACATACCTAAAATATCCCTAAGGTCAGAAGAAAAGCAGCTACTCTATATACACAAACCTAATAAATTAGCAGGACAAAGCCTCTACTCAACACACTGTGGATAAAATATGGAACACCCTTCTTCAAACTCCAGATCCATCCCTAACCTGTCAGCTTTCAAGCAAATAGTAAAAGAGCAGTTCAAATCAAGGATATGCCCCTGTTGGCTTGAAAGTGCTAACTGCTATAACATATCCTATCTTTCCTATAATCCTTATCTACATTTCCAAGTTAACTTGTTACCTATATTCCCCACTTTCTCCTTACTTTTCCACTTACAGCCATCTCACTGTTTTACTCTTTTACTATACAGTCTTTTTTTCTAATTGCTACCATCTCACTCCTTTACTCTTTTAAAATATTATTGACAAATATCTTTTTGTACCTGCTACTTTTAGCTTATATTAGTATTTTTGTAATCAGATGCAATTCAGAATATACATTTTCAAATTGTATATGCTCTACTGTACCTCTATAATTTATCTTTCTCATTTATGTATGCATACTTCTAATGCTGGTATAATGTAAATCATAAGTCAATTGTAATGCATTGTCTTATGTAAATTTTAATATTGGAGCTTTTTTTTACCTGGGCCTCCTCTGAAAATGGGTACACTTGACTCAGTCAGACTTTCCCGGTAAACAAAATTCAATAAATAAACTGTTTAAGAAAAAATAACTCTTGTTCTGTTTGAACCAGCTCATCAGGCTCATTTAAGGTCCTTAACATGGAAAGTTTTGCTGATTGCTGTGACTTCTGCAAGACGAGTAAGTCACAAGCTCTTATTGTGGGCAAACTCATCTCATCTTCCACAAAGATAGGGGTTCCTTAAGAGCTAATCCTTCCTTTATGCCTGAAGTGGTATGCAAGTTTACTCTAAAGCAAGCTATCGATCTTACTGTCTTCTTTCCAGAACCTAAAACATGAGGGAAAAAAGATTTTTCATATCTCCATAGACAACTTAGATGTTATCTTGACAGAATTAAAGCTTTCAGAAACTCTGATCAATTTTTCATTTATTATCAAGGTAAGAAACAAGGACAACCTGTGTGAAAGCAAACTTTCTACATATGGTTGTCTCATGCTATTCCCATTTATTATAATCACCACAATCAGATAATTCAGTACTTGCGTATTATTGCAGCTAGATTATGAGCAGGAGAACCAGCTCCTTTCCAAGCTGTTCTCCTGCCGAAATATGAACAGAAAGTGCCTAGTGAAGTGCGTGTCACTGAAGTGACATAATGTTTGATTGAAAACGCTCATGTGTAAACACTTCCAGGAGTGTTGTACTACATTACATAGCAATTCTCAAAGTTTCCTGCAGAACACTGCAAACGGGAATGGTACTTTTCTAAAATGGAGCGAAAGAGAATGTAAAGGGTTAGTCAGGTGTAACCGTTGAAAGCACAGCCTTATACAAACTGTACTGTAACTGTGTTTTTCTGAAATAAGTCTGATAATTTTGTTTAACAAAGGGATCAATGCTATACAGATTTGTAGACTGAAGGGAAGAACAGATGAAGAAGCTACTGTCTTTGGGATGCTATGGAGTAAGGAACTTGGGCATGCAAACATGACTTTTTGGCGACTGGAGAAAGCAGTCTGATGTAGTTAGATTAGATACGAAGGTCCTTAATGTCTCTGCACTGCACTCCACGCTTAGATAAAGTTCACTTAAATGTACTTACAGTTAACCTTTTCACAGATATGATCATCCCATTACAAAACATAACATTGCGTGGTAAAACTCTCAGATCGTATTGTCATTGTGTTGGTTACTGCAGCTCCTGGAAGAAAGCATGTAAGCTTATGGATTGGTCATTAAGAAAATGCAAACAAAGTTAGAGAGGCAAGGGTGATTTAACATTAGCAGCACAGGTATGGTTATGTTTAAACTGAATTTCCTTTCACAGTGAAGGTTGTTTGAAGAAGGCTTATCAAGAACAATGGAAAAAGTTAGTGTCGCTGTGGCTGTGAGCACTGTTAATGCACAAATGAGATAGGTCCACACATGCTGGCAGTAAAGTCCATACAGCCACAGCAGCACTAACTTTTTCCATTGTTCTTGATAACCCTTCTTAAAACAGTCTTCACTGTGAAAGAAAAGACAATACCTGACATTTCTGCAACACTAACGGTCAGATTTCTACATCAGGAAGCAAGTGGTATTATCGAGAAAATCTGGTTGCGATAATACTTGAGTACCAATAATTCCAGTCAGGGTCAAGGCTTACTGTATCATGACCTTGGCTTTATCTGTGGCCTTTTGGAAAGGGTTAGATTCTAGAAGTACTAAGTATTCAGTATTCTAGAAGTAGCAACTTGGTCCCCTGTATGTACATTTAGAAAACACTGCAAACTAGGTTCCTTCTCCATGTCTAGAGCAGGCTCTTTTAGGGCCATTCTTCAAGGATCCGTGGACTCTCATTCTTCCTCCTATCAGTTAGTGTAAGCTGTTGTAGTCTACCAATATAGCTAAGGCTACTGCAGCAGTGAAAAAATGCTGATTATATGCAGCTGTGTAAGTTCACTTACCATAACAGTAGATGTTTGTATGATCATGGTTGTAGCAGTTGCCCCCCCCCCCCTTATTTTTTATGTGTTTTCTTACCAGGGTGAGGACTTTTTTATTTTATTAGTATTGAATGCTTTCAAGGCTCTAACTTTACTGTCTGTTAGCGTGAAAGCTCTGAATAGCTTGGCACCCAATCATTTCTGCTAAAGTTGGTAACAGTTTAGGTGAGTGGAAGGCGCCCTTAAGCTTTGGGTGCTGACCAGATGTTATATCCTTAGCAGGATATAATCCATATAGCTAAGTGTACTGTAGCAGTGATCATTCAGACGTTTATTTTTATGATACTTTTACTTACATAACTGTACTTTCTCTGCCTTACCTTTTACTGACTTGTTCAAGCTTAAAATATTCAAAGTTGAAGTCTCATTCATGACTTACTCACTCAGCAACTGCCAGTCTCTGCAGTTTTACCTTCCTGTGCTTATCTTGTCTGATAAGACTCCAAGCCTGAAAAAACTACAAGCACTGTTGGTGACTGCTGGGTGAGGAAGGTAAACCTATATATATATATATATATATATATATATATATAACTGATAGGGCTGCTTTCAATTTTAGCTGCTCCATTTTATTTTCTGTTTTAAGAAATTAGCTTGGCATGGTGTTTTTGTTCTGTGGGAGAGATAGGCACTTAAATAATCTGGGCTGCACATTTCACGTTTCTTCATTGGTTAATTTGTTTCTTGAATGATAATTAAATACACAGGGAATTTGTTGGTCTTTGTCTCTTCTGACAATACCCAAAGCCTGCAAAACTACAAACCTGTTGGTGACTCCCTGTTAGTTATTCTTCTCACTCGCCCTCCCATTCTTTGATCTACTGTTTATAAGCTCCTCCCTTGTTACACAGCTGTTTATATCTTGAATTACTATTTTGCCTTTCCTTGTGCTTATTTTGGAAAAAAGTGCATTTAGCCTCACATTGTTCTACTGATTTACTTGCTTTGAATCTATTATCTAGATAGCTGCTGGATAAATTAGTGTATATGTATACTCTAGCAAGCACTTTTCTGAATTTTCCATCCGCTGGCACTGAGTGGTAGCCTGATCTGTATAGGATTGGGAAACACACTACAGGTTCCTGCATTAAATTGTATTGGCAGGAGGACTTATTAATCAGCTTATCTTGTTTTTAGTGCATTTATAATTTTTGTAGAGTGGCTCTTGGCTCATTTCTACAAAGCAAAGTGCTTTTATTGAAAAATCACACTTTTATAAGCTGTTTAACTTAGACTGCTGTATATTTAAGTTTGTCTGTGGTAACATTTCACTCTGGGCACTCCTTTCCTGTGCTTTTACATTAGGAGGACTAAAAGTACTCATTTAGTTAGCAGTATGTGTTTAACTGGTCTGTCTGAACTGAGGAACACACAAAAGGGCTGCAGACATAATCATTGTATTAGCCAGAGGGCTCAGTCAGTTTTCTCTATTTCCAGTGCTGGTATAAATTCAGCACATTTGCACTGAGCTGCTTACTGTGCCAGTGCTCTGTACAGACACAAACATCTGGAAACATTGCTTATTTTCATTGTGTTGTGAATGTTTCTGTGCTACTTACCATATTATAGCACCCAGAACTATTGCTACTCATAGAGCAAATGGTTTTGACACTGGGAAGCATTGCTGGTCAGGTTAACTGCGAATTACACCATGTAAGCAACCTTCCCTCATCTGCTTACAAACACCCTCCACTCCTTTTCCTTTCAAGTATACATTAGGACCTGCAGCTATGGATGGGCACTTTCCTGGTATGTCTGCATCCAGCTTGGTGGACATGGGTATCTTGAGGCAATTTAACAGTCACCTCATGTACACATACAACCACTTAATTCTCAAGCAGACAAATACAGTATACGAGAGATATAGTTACACATTGACATTGGGGGCTAGACTCTCACATACAGACAGAAAAAGCAACAAACAGGTTGTCAGTGACTCACACACATCACTTACCACACCCACAAAGGAACACACATAGACCCACATATGTGGAGATGCTCACATATAACTTCCCTAAATCTCAAAGGCCTCACAGGCGCAGTCCCCAGAAACTCCACATGTGCACAAACAAGACAATTCAGATCTCAGAGCATAAAGCCAGATCTCATTGTGCCTCAACTACCAAGGTCATAAGATGAAACACTGCACAGCCCAGTAGTGTGGTCATATGAGAATCCATTGTGAGGCATACTGATGTCTCTGTTACCAGGCTGGTTAAGAGGAAAGTTACAGTTAGTTACCTGTCAGGGGGCAGGATTCACCAGATCATGCAAGCACTCAGATTACCTTACCCCTAAGTCCATGTGGGTGGGAATGACTTGAGATGTACCTCCTTGGATTATATGAAGAGAGACTTGATTGAGCTCTTAGAATGTGTGTCACAGGCAGGTATCAACCAGCCCTGAGCAGCATTCTGCCATCTCCAAGGATGATGCCACATTACCAGTAGAAAATGATTGATTTTAACAATTGGCTTAGCTACTGGTGTCATTCTAAAGGGGTCCAATACTTTGTCATTCCAAAAGGGTCCAAGACTTGTTAGTCTGAAAGGACATGGGTAATAGGTCACGCTGCTATGCCAGGGATGGTCTTCACCTGTAAGCTTTCAGATATTGGCCAAAACATTATCCGCCCCTGTAATGCCTTTGCCAAACAGACAAGCATAATAAAAGCTACTCAGGACAAGCTAAAGGTGTTACTGCTCAATGTAGGGAGTCTCTGTGACAAACCAAAATGCTGCCACCCACCTAGCTGGAATTTTGTAAATATTAATATTTTCAAGTGACATATAATTATGATTTACAGTGGATATAAAAAGTTTACACACTCCTGTCAAAATGCCAGGTTTTTGTGATATAAAAAAATGAGACCACAATAAATAATTTCAAAACGTTCCCACCTTTAATGTGACCTATAACCTGTACGATTCAATTGAAAAGCAAACCTGTTAGGGGAAAATATAAAATATAAAAAATAAAAAACGTGCAATACACTGGTTGCATAAGTGTGCGCACCCTTAAACTAATACTTTGTTGTGTGTGCACACCCTTAAAATAATACTTTGTTGAAGCACCTTTTGATTTAATTACAGCATTCAGTCTTCTTGAGTACACACCTGCTGCAAAGTTTAAAGTTGTACTACACTATTCAGGTAGTCTGTACCTTTACTCAATGAAAACAAGGAATCAGTTCAGCTGTTACGACATTTATCTGCATACAAAGTAAACATCTAGTTTAACAATGAAAGATATATACAAATAACAAAACCGTACTTCAGCTTACAGCATCAAATCTGTAAGGATAGGAAAATCAAAGTCTCTCATATAAAGAAAAAAAAGTCCCAATCTTTGTAGTGTCTTTTCTGCCTGTATCAGCAGTTTAGAGAATTTTCCAGAATAATAAGTATTTCTTTTGAAGCTGGTCTGCTGACAGTTTGTTTTCCATATTTCAAACATTCTGTTCCTGAAGGATAACTCCTCAGCCTTGCACTTATCTTGCACGTCCTGTTGACGAGACACAGCTGCATACAAGAGTTCATCTTGACCTGCTTGTAGATAGAGAATTTCACAAACTGCATAGTTTATTAAAGATAAAATATTTTACTTCTGACTCCTAAGCTACATGTTTTTGCCAAAGTGCACTCTACAAACTGAAATTCAGAATATTTATTTTACATTTTCAGAATAAAATCCACTGAAATCCATTTTAACCTGTTTGTTACTCTCACAATTCCTTCTGTAATTAAAAAGCGGAAAATGACTGTCCATTTTCGACTTCAGTTGTACACATTGAAACCTTTTCCAGTTTACTTAGGTTAATCATCATAATTTGTTGGATTCTATACTTTTTCCGCAAATGGCAACTTAGCAGTTCCAGATGGTTAATATGACAGTAATGCCTAACACTACTAATAAAGGATGTATCAACCAATTTAACAGGTTGTTTCCTGATTTTGACCAACCAGTAAAGATATCCCACCAATTGTGAGCAGTATCTTTTGTGGTCTTTTCTGCTAAGCTAAGTAATTTATCTTTTGCAGTGATGCGTAATGCTTCATAATACAGAATACTTTTATTTCTTTTTTCCATGTACTCTCTGAGAATCTTAGTATTGTTCATTATGTTTTTTAAATTATTCAAATATACCGATATAATGGAAAGCTGTATTAAGTCATAATTCCAATTCTTGGAAGTATTTACTTCTATGGTTTCAGTAAACACATAGCTCTGATTATTCCATTTAAGGAAATCAGTATGTGATAAACATCCTGCAAACGGTAATTTTATATTATGACCTACATCTTGATCTGCAACCAGACAAATATGCTGAGGAGCCACTTCTATAAACATTTGAAAAGAAGACTACATAATGGTCCATTTGCACAAATTAACAGAATGCTGCAATAAGCATGGTTCATAGACAGGTGAATGCTGTCCACAATTTAATACATTTTGAGTCTGTGTACAAGACTCAATTTTATGTGTTTTTCCCCTCATATCTCTATGATTACCTTCAAAGTGTGGCAACCAATACTCATACCCTTCTGGTACGAGAAATATCATAAGTAATACCGTAAATTGACACATAACAGTGGTATCAGTAACATTATAATGTGTGAATTTCCCTGTGCAATAGTGTGGAGTGCAATATGTTATTTCAGTAAGTAGCTTAATCCAGTCTGTATCAGGTATCCATTTGTTAAACAGTTGTCGCCAAACATTTTTATTTTGTAACATCAGTTCAGTTTGTACATTATTTTTTTGAATTGTCACATACAAAGATTGCATAGTGCATTTTGTCCAATTTACAGAAATTGTCATGTTACCATCAACTTTCAACTGATGTAGCTGCATAGTATCATAATTGTCTAAAAATTGCTGCTGATACTTTATATTGTGCAAATGTGTTTTCCGTATCTCTGGATTCCAAGATGCGTGTAAATGTACAATCTGAGAGATATCTTCCCCCACTACTTTTAAATGATTAGTTAGAATTTCAGTATCAGCTGCATTAAGAGCTCCCATTCCCGTACCCAAACCTCCCAGCAAAGTATCATACCATGCCCTTTTATATCGGCACCTGCCTGTATCTGGAAATGTGATGTTAAAATGTACCACAACTCTTTGATACTGTCTACCTACTTTTTTACAGGTAGAAGGGATTTTATCCAAATTGTCTGTATGAACAGAGGTAGGTTTACCTTTTAATATTGATAGAAGATATGCCCAATGTATACTGCCTGTAATAACCGTCGTATTAGTACATATTACAGAAACTCCAGTAGTAAAATTTATTTGCACTTTTGTGTTGTTGGGAGTAATACTAATTCCCTGTATGGTATAATTTCCACATTTCTTCACATAAGCGAAGACTAGCCGTTGTGTTAATGGTGGATAATTTTTTGAGTTTTCTCCTTTTCCCAAATAATATATAGGAAATTTACAACATTTAATAAAAACTTTAGAATCAAATGCAAGCGTTAGGAGTATTTGGTCGAATATAATAATGACCAATCACTGCAGACCCAAAGGTAATGTTACTGGGAACTATTATATGCCCAAAGGTACAATTAGCATTAGACAGACAAGGAAAATTGTCCTGCTGTCTTTGCCCACAAAAACGATTTATTTTTGAGCATTTACGCCAACCTAACTTTAGAGTATTGTTGTCCTTGCTTATTTTCCAAACTGGCATTTCTTTTGTTTTGAAACTTTACCCCAAGAGCTCCAGTGAGCACAATCAGTACAATAACAAACAGAGTTTTTATTATATACAATAGTATAACCTCTCCACGTGAGAGGTATTAACCTGAAAAGTTGTTTTGATGCTTTTTTAACTGTTTCAGACTTGGCATTTGCAGTGTGTCTGCAAAAAAAAAACAAAACATGAAGTCACTTAATGACTTTTAACTGATCTATGTGAACAAGAATCATTTTGCTTTTTTTCTTTCCTTTAACTTTGTACACTAAAGGTCCTAACTGAGCAATTATTTCAAAGGGTCCTTGCCAATTACTATGTCATGAACTGTCTATTTGGAACATCTTGATTAATACCTGTGTCCCAGTGGGAAGGATTTCTTCTGGCATAACAGGTTCCTTTGACCGTAATTTGAATGCTTGCATTTCTGATAGGCTTTGACACAATTCAGAAATATCCTTTAACCATTGTTGATGCTGTGCAATTTCTAATAATGGTCTGTTTGTACTAACAGTAGGGTCGAACGGAAATTGTACAGGCATTTTTTTTTTTTTGCCTGTCATGACTTCAAAAGGTGAAATCCCTGTTTTACTGTGTGGTGTTGCTCTGACACCCAGCAAGATTCCAGGCAAATGTTTTACCCAGTTTACACCTTTTCCAAGCAGGCTTTCTTAAGGCATTCCTTAAGAGTCCTGTTCATTCTTTCAATAATCCCATTGGACTGAGGATGGTAAGGAACATGAAATCGTTGCTGGGTACCAAGCAAATCACACAAAGCTTTCATCAGTTTACTGAGAGATTGTGGCTCGTTCTCAGATTCGATAACTCATGGCCATCCCCAGTGACAAAAAATGTTTTTTCATAAGGCTTCTGCTGTAGCCTTAGCCATCATTGTTTTGGTAGGAATTGCTTCTACCCATTTTGAAAATACATAACTATCACTAGAAGATACCTGTACCCTCCTTTAGCTGGGGGTAATGGGCCTGCAAAGTCAATTTGGATGGCATACCGAGGTCCATCTGCTGGAGTTACCCTTAGTAACTGTGGCTTTTTCAATTGAGCATTAACCTGCAAACATATTAAGCATTCAGCATGCAACTAACTCACAAATTTTCCTTAACTGTGAATGCCAGTACTTGTTCTTTACAATGGGCCATAACTTTTGTGTACCCAAATGTCCCATTACCTGATGATTAAATTTCACTAACTGTTGTGCCTGTTGGTATGGTATATAAGGAAGACTAGAACCATCTTCAAATCATTTTGCATAATATTGACCTGGACTTTTTCCTACAAGAGTACATTTTTCTAACTCTTCCTGCTGTCCAAACTTAGTTTGGATCTGCAGCAAATCATGCTGCAAATTCTGAGCTGAAAATGTCTGTATGGCATGTACTGCAGTGGTTTTGTCTGGTACACCAGAAATGTGTCTCTGTAGGATACAGTTGCATTCCTTCTTTGGCTGCTTTTTTACCATTTCATCAGCATAGTTATTTAATAACTTCTGCGGTGGTGCAGCGGTAGCGTTGTTGCCTCACAGCAATAGGTTCTCCCATTCGATTCTCAGCTTGGGTTGGGAGTGCCTTCTCTGTGGAGTCTGCATGTCCTCCCCGCAGTCGAGTGGGCGTTCGAAAGACATGCGTTGAATGGGCGTGCCTTCGATGAAGGTTGGGTGTCGGGCTGGCAACCCGACACCATTAAAAAAAAAAAATACTGCCAATCATTAGTGGACTGGAGTTCTGCTGTGGCAACCTCAAACCGGGAAAAGCCGAAAGACAAACAACAACATCAGCATAGTTATTTAAAAAATTTAATTTGTAGCTTTTTGATGAGCTTGTACCTTTAAGATACTGTACCAACCCACAAGGGACTGACTACTAACCAAATTCCAAATAGTCTGTAAAACAGAATCATGCTTGAGTGGTTTGCCCATATTATCAACAAACCCT
Organism: Protopterus annectens; assembly: GCF_019279795.1. Taxonomy (NCBI): domain Eukaryota; kingdom Metazoa; phylum Chordata; order Ceratodontiformes; family Protopteridae; genus Protopterus; species Protopterus annectens. The sequence continues at coordinate 848,687,572 of NC_056726.1, read as the reverse complement.
CTCCTTGCCCATGTAGACATATGCAGCCGCAGAGAATTAACTACGTATGCACTGTCTGAAAAAATATTGACGGGTGGAAAATGCTGTAACACATAAAGAACTGCTTCCAGTTCAGCTCGCTGAGCAGACATGTGTCCCATAGAAGGGTTTTCTGGTACTATTGCAAATCCAGTTCAGTGTTGTCCATTGTCCCAAAATCGAGCACTATCAGCAAAGAAGGATGGCCTGTCTCCCTGAAAATCAGGAGACAGAATAGGCTTTTCTGGATTTGAAATGTACCTAATGCATTCATGTCGTTTTCCTTCATATCCCACGAAGTTAGATAAGTAATACTTATCTCCTGCCTTTATTGTAATTTGCTTGAGACTAAATAATGCCAACCATTTTGCAAACACTCCTTGACTGACGTCATCACTCAGTTTATTTAACTGGGTCTCATTTACCAAAGCCTGTATGGCATAATGTGGTGTCTGTACTATAATGTCTTTGGAGTAAGCTGTTAGGTATTAAGTTTGTTTTAAACCCCAATAAATGGCCAAAAGTTGCTGAATGCACAGGTGATATCCCCTCTCAACATATGTCATCTTTCTACTAAAGAATGTAATTGGGTGTAAAGTGTTTTCCATTTTAGCATCAGAGCCCTGAGGCCACTCCTGTAAAAGCACAACAGAGTGTGTGTTGGTGTCCAGCTGCCACCTGTACCACAAAGGGATGTGTATAACTTGGAGCTACTAGTTGTGTAGCCTTGGCCAATGCTGCCTTTAAATCACAAAAGGCTGTATTTTCCTTCAGTCCCCACTCTAGAAAGGGTAATTCCTTTTGGCTAGAAAGCATGTCATACACAGGAACTGCCAGGCTGGCATAATCCTCTATGAATTCCTGATTATAATACATAATACCTAAAAATTTGTGCAAATCCAGAATTGTAAACGGTTAATCCATTTGCAAAATTCCCTGCACCCTCTCCGAACAAGGAATATACCCAGAGGGACATAAAATAGTACCTAGAAATTTTACTTCAGATGACATGAATTGTACTTTTTTATTTTTAAACTTAAACTCTGCCTCCTGCAGTGTTTGAAGGACCTGTACCACTTTAGCTAAATGCTGTTCTTTTGTTTCAAACTGTCATCAATGTAATGCAGAACAGAATCATCAGATTCTAGACCTTGTAGTATTCGTCCAACTATTTGGTGAAATATAACCGGACTGTTTTGAAATCCCTCCGGTAACCTCGTCATGCCATACTGTTCATTTTGAAAAGTAAAGGCAAACCTTTGCCAGTGTTTTTTTTGCAGTGGTACTGCAAAGAAACTGTTAGCTAAATATATGACCATAAACCACTGACTTTGTGGTTTTATTCTTGCTGCTAGCTCTGGGACCCCTGGAATCAGATGAGCCCAGGGGGCCATGAATTGGTTTACTTTTCTTAAATCAATAACCAATCGATAAGTGGCATCTTTCTTTTTAACTGGCCATATGGGTGAATTTGTAGGGCTATTTCGCTTTTGAATTATTCCCTCATCAAGCCGTCGTCATATGCAATTTTGCATGTCTTTGTCTGCTTCCTTTGGAATCTGATACTGTTTTTGAAAAGGTGGAATAAAATCCTCGTCACTACCTACAGAAACTGCTTCCTGTAGCTTCCCGAAGTCTGTGGGCCCTTGAGACCACAACGTAGGGAATTGTTGTTTTACCTTTGACCCTACTTCATTTTCAGTAGGGCCGATAGTGGTTGATGCATGTATTGCCTCAATCATGCACAACATGGGACCTTGTCCTTTCCATATGATGCCATTAGGAAGGTCTGTAACAATTCCCATTTTGGACAAAATATCTATTCCCAAGATTGTGGAAGTGCAAGAATTATGCATCAAAAATACCTCTTTCACTGGTTCCCCTTGACGGGAGAATTGTACTTGTACAGGTTTACTACCTAGGGCTAGACATCCAGAGCCATTAAAACCTGAAGTACATGTACGTTTAGACAAATCGGGAGGCAGATGCTTACCTGTCACTGAGACAGCTGCTCCTGTATCTAGAAGAACATCTTCCCACAGGTTCCCCTCTACCCAGATGTTAATAAGTGGTCGTCCATCTTTCCCCTTCTTGAAGTGAGTCAAGAAAGAGACTTGGGTAGGGGGGGGTCACACCCCTATAGTGCATCTAATTCCCACCCTGAATCATTGGTGGTATTGGACTGCAAACGACATAATTGCAGTGTTTCTTCGTATTCTTCACAGTCAACATAAGAAGGTCGACAGAGTTCTTGTTGCAAGGCTATTTGCTGCTGATAAGTAGGATTTACTGGACCCTCAGGAACAAAGTCAGAAGGAACAGTTGCATGCTGTGTGCTAATCATATTACCTTGTACATTGACAGTAGGTGCTACACCATCCCTTTGCTGTACTGGAAATACTGACTGCTGAGTATTTGTGGTGTATAGGGGTTATTGCTGTAGTCCCCATTGCCCTCTGTCACATATCATTGTGATGTGTACTGCTGTGTTTGTACTACTAGCTGCTTTGCCTGTTGTTGTCGTGGTACACATGACCTATTACATTTTTTTTACAGTAAGAAATTTACCCTTTGCCTCTTGCTTCTGGCGCCACCTGCGGTAATATTTGCAATAATTTTTAGTATGACCCACCTGTTTACAGGACTAACAAACAGGCTGTCTCTTTGAAGGACCCTCTACAGATTAAGTAACTTGAGAAGTTAACTGAGTGGCTGGGGGAGCTGATGCTGTCCATTGTTGCCCCTGTATAACTTGCCCTTGATATGATTGCCCTGTTACCTGCTTTGGGACCTGCTGTCTCTGATTTAATCCATCTCCCATGCCCCCTCCCCCTTACTTCACTAACAGTGGGTGCAGAACGGGAAGTATAAATCTTTTGCTTATGAGTAGCATTATCTTTACACATAATACGTGCTGTCAGCAATTTATCCACTAACTGTGTGAGTGTATTTGAAGATTCCTCACAAATAATCAAATATCCAAAAAGAATCACTCCCCACCAGGTAAACGCTCCTTGTGCCAAACACAATCCAAATAAAACAAACCACATCAAAGGCACAGTAGCGATGCAAGGCAGGCAATATATATAGAGGATCCAATACTCACACACAACAAAAAGTCCACTTGGAACAAAGTTAAAACAGCAATTTATTGTAGCACAAAACAGACTTGGTAAGCTCTTTCACCTGAATAGGCTTCTTCTTTGATAAAATTCCAGAAACAACACTCAAGTGTATCATTCCATACAGTGCCTACAGTTTTATGAACCCAAGCTTTAAATGTAGTCATGTTATTAAAAATACCCTTCTGTTCATCCCACTTAGGGAGAGTTTCTAACATTCTAGAGTGATAAACTTCAGCAGAAAAAACAGCTGAGGCTATGACAGGACTGGTAATAGCAGTTTCTAGTGCTTTAGAGTGATATTTTTTTTAACAAGGCTTGTAATCTTAAAAGATCTTGATTAGCTAAATCTGCTGCTCTAGCAGCCACAGATTCCTATGTCTCTAATTGAGCTCGTAATGTGTTAGCCTCCTCTCTTGCAACAATTATGTCAAGCTGTGTGTCAAGCCAATTGCTTGTCCTATATTTTTTTTTTTTTGCAAACGGACAATTAACTTTTATTATACCAATAGCTTTACTGCCTTGTTTAAGAACAGTTTGTGTAAAGTTCTTAAGTTTAGTCTGAGAGACTTTTAAAACGTGAGAAAATTTCTTTGTACATTTAACAGTGTCAGCATGCATTTTACCAGACGCATTTCATTTATCACAATAAATCTGAAAGTGATCCATGATGTCAAGATCTTGCTAGTTGCTATTGTTAGCAATCCAATCTTTAAACTCTTGCAAATCAGAGTGTAAAGTACAAACTTTGACATCTACATCACTCTCTAATAAATCTTTTGCAACCGGATATATAGAAACAGGAACCATACCTCTCAACCATACCGAATTACTCTGTTTTTACCAAGTTTTGGGGCCCAAATGAAGGGGTGCCATGATTCCTGAGTGGCACCCCTTCATTTCCGACTTTTTTCATTTATTTTTTTAATTTTTTCAAATACTGCTCTGTCGGAGCTGCCGTCACCATGTGCGATGACGTCAGCTCCATCAGGGCTACCAGCCAGTTAGAATTGAGCTCAATGAGCTCACATTGTCATTTCTGGCTGGTCTGGCTGCAAATGCGCGCGGGAAATCTCTCTCACTTTGAAACAAAGAATTAACAGCAACAGCAGGCCGTTCGTTTTAACAGCAGCATTTGATTTGGACAGCGAGTGAGGGAAATTAACAGCAGTACTCCATTTCATTTGGATGATTGTTTTGGATTACATTAACAGCAGCACTTTGGATGCTCGTTTTCATAGGTTCATAGGTTTATACTAGGCTATCTGCCCTAATTTCCATTAGTTTGTTGTGCCTCTGTCCAGCAGTTCCATCCACAGGTCAAGATTTCTTATATCCGTGCTATGGATTACATTAACAGCATGCAGGCAGCCAGGTATGGATTAACTGTGTGTGTGTTGTGTGTGTGTGTGTGTGTGTGTGTATTTGTGTGTGTGTATTTGTGTGTGTGTGTCTGTGTGTGTGTGTGTGTGTGTGTGTGTGTGTGTGTGTGTGTGTGTGTGTGTGTGTGTGTGTGTGAAAATGCCCCCATGTAATACACTTGGTGGCTAGAGGTATTTCAGGTTCAAACCCTGTTCCTTTGGTACATAGTAAAAAAAAGCCTAAATTCCCTAGCCACCACCATTTCTGAACTTTTTCCAGATTTGTTGTGCTAAGAGTTGAGAAGAGCTATGGTGGGAAGTGAGAACAGAATTTGTATTCCCCCATTATTGGCTTTGTTGTTTGTCCAGGTTTCTTTGTGCTAAGAGTTGAGAGCTATGGTGAGTGAGAACTGAATTTGTATCCCCCCATATTGGCTGTGTCCAGGTTTTTTGTGCTAAGAGGTTGAGAGCTATGGTGAGAAGTGAGAACTGAATTCAGTACATGATAGCCATTAAGTTTCATTCTTCCTATTTTTTAGGAAACTGCTGATTTGGCATAGTGGTTTTTTGCTCTGACTGTAGTGCATAGGGTCCTGTGTTCAAGACTTGGCAGTGAAATGCATGGTAGTAACACATTTTATTCTAGTAACTTTCCAAAATTATACAAGCAATGGTTAAAATATGTCCCTGGTAAGTCTCTAGCCATGACTACTTGTGAGCTTTGTCCAGGTTTTTTTGTTCTAAGAGTTGCGAGCTATGGTGAGAAGTGAGAACTGAATTTGTATTCCCCCATTATTGGCTTTATTTGTCCAGGTTTTTTGTTCTAAGAGGCTGAGAGCTATGGTGAGAAGTGAGAACTGAATTCACTAAATGAGAGCCATTAAGTATCAGTCTTCCTAGTTTTTAGGAAACTACTGATTTGGCATAGTGGTATGTTGCTCTGACTGTAGTGCATAGGGTCCTGAGTTCAAGACTTGCCAGTGGCATGCATGGTGATAACAGCATTTTATTCTAGCAACTTTCCAAAATTATACAAGCAATGTTTAAAATGTGTCCCTGGTTTTTGACCTTTTGCCCCCCCCCCCCCAAAAAAAAACTGAACTTGAAAATAGGTGCAAGAAGCTGTGCAAGATGCCTATGGCTTACACTACTGTCATTATATTTAGTGTGGGTGTGGAAGTAGACTTTTATGATGGAAATGTTTTGAATTGGGCAGTTTTGTCATTGGTTCATGCATTTTGTTTCATTGCCTACAGTACAGCCTACTGGAAAAATGTTCAAACAATAAATTTAAAATTCGCTCTAACAAGTATGTTATATTATACAAGGAATATAACTTAAAGTCAGGAAGGTGTATCAAAGAAAAGAACACATATATGTTTCTTGTTTTGTGTGCAAGGGGCCAATGATTTGAAAATGGCCCAAAGGTAATCTTTATTCACCACTGGCTAGATGCATTTTCTTTGGATGTGGTGTGGGTTTCAGTGATATTTCACTGAATGAGAGTTTCAAGGGCAGAGAAGTTTTAATGTCAAGTCTCTTTTCATTGAGACAGTATTGCTTTGTTTAGCATATGTCAAAATAAAATCCAAATAATCATTGTAGAAGCAAAGCAGTATGCACACATTCGTGTTTATGGTAAATGGGGTGAAATTGCCAGGTAATGGGACATTGGAATGGCTGCAGGGGGTCAGTGGTACCATATTTTGGTTGTCTGTTCTTCAGTTTGCATTTTAAAGTTTATATCCCACAATTCCATTGGAGTGGGTGGGATTACGTAATTATGTATGCATATTAGATGTTAATCAGCATACAGATTTGTACCTATTTTTCATGGGCCTTGTCCATATATTTGATGTTTGCAGGTTGAGAGGTATGACAGGAACCATTTTCTGTGCTTCAAGCATTACTTTATCCTGGTTGTGTTCCAGGTTTTATACAAGTACGTACAATACATTTATAACAAGGCATGCAAAAAGCAACATTTAAATAACATATTTCTGTACATTCTGTTACACGTCTGCCTTACGTAGTAAAGACTTACAGGTGCTAACATGCTGATTATACTATGTATTTAAATAATTCCGCACATCTACATATGAGTTAGATACATCAACAGTAAAATACTTAGTGCACTTCTTGGCATTTTCATGAATTGCATTCATTGTTAAAAGAAAAACAGAAGAAAATATTTACCACAAATGTTTAGGACAAGATGGCCAGTCTTGACACGAAGATCAGTTGTGGGAGGATTTCTGTGCTGTCTTTCACTAGATGCTGGTGAAGCAAAGTCTGACAGTACGACTTGCTCTCTGTATCTCACCAACTGTTTGAATAAGAATTACTGTACTGTGCTGCAGTGTTTGTCCATGGACAAAGTTTTAGGAAAGAAGAGTTGACTCCCAAAAAAAATAGTCTATGCAGGAATGTTGCACTGTGAGAGGCACCTCTGCAGGTCACCTCCCTGGTTGTTTTGACTGGTCTGGTCTCGCCACTGTAAAATTTAAAGTTGTACTACAATATTCATAGTCTTTACCTTTACTTAATGAAAATAAGGAGTCACTTCAGCTGTTAAATTTACTCTGCATATGAAGTAGACATCTAGTTTAACAATGAAAGATATACACAAATAACAAAACCGTACTTCAGCTTACAGCGTCAAATCTGTAAGGATAGGAAAACTCTCATACAAAAGAAAAAGTCCTAAAATCTTTATACGGTCTTTTCTGCGTGTATCAGCAGTTTAGAGAATTTTCCAGAATAATAAGTCTTTCTTTTGAAGCTGGTCTGCTGACAGTTTGTTTTCCATATTTCAAAAATTCTGTTCCTGAAGGATAACTCCCCGGCCTTTCTCTTATCTTGCACGTCCTGTTGAGGAGACACAGCTGCATACAAGAGTTTGTCTTGACCTGCTTGTAGGTAGAGAATTTCCCGAACTGCATAGTTTATAAAAGATAAAATATTTTACTTCTGATGTCTAATAACAATGGATGCCAAGTTATTTGTTTTTGCCAAGTGCACTCTGCAAACTAAAATGCAGAATATTTATTTTACATTTTCAAAATAAAATCCACTGAAATCCATTTTTAACCTGTTTATTACTCTCACACCTGCCATCAATTAAAGAGACTCTGATTAACTCCAAATAAAGTTCAGCTGTCCTTGTAGGATTGTCTTGACAATTTACTCAGTTGCCTGTTACAGCAAAAGCCATGGTTTGCAGACAGCTTACAAAGCATCAAAGGGATCTCATTGTTGAAAGGTATCAGTCAGGAGAAGGGTACAAAAAGTATCCACAACATTGGATATACCATGGAACACCGTGACGACAGTCATCAAAAAGTGGAGAAAATATGGGACAACAGTAACGTTGCAAAGAACGGACATCCCTCCAAAATTGATGAAACGGCAATCCAAAAACTGGTCAGGGAGGCTGCAAACAGACCTATAGCAACACTGAAGGAGCTGCAGGAAGTTTTTTAATACTGTTTCCATTAAATCCACCAACAGATTCACTCTGAACGGCTGCATATGTGGGCAAGACCACAAGACGTTTGAGAGAGAGGATAACCGAGCATAACAAGGACATTAAGAAATAGTAGCTGATTAGTGCCCTGTATATGCACAATAATGAATGCATTAACTTCAAAAAGTTTATATTTTTTGTGTTGGATAGAGTATTCATTGAAGGAAGGGGTGGTGACTCAGATTTAGATTTACAAATAAAAGAAACAGAATGGCAATTACATTTGAATGCCAAGAATAAACTGGGGATTAATGACAACATCTCAATAGCATGTATTTTAAAACTTAGAGCAAAAAATATTTAAAATATATATTGTTATCATCACAATTGCTGTAGTTGTATTCTGGCTGACATGTTCCCAAATGTTTCATGTTTTTAAGAAAAATTTTATATTATGTTATGTGGCAAGTTTTAACATTTTTTTTTTTTTAAGAAAATTTTTTTCCAAGTAGAACAGACAGGAAATGATGCATGTACTTAGTATATAGGAAGTTATTTTAGTGTTTGAATTTGACTCTGATGATGTTTTAGCATACTGGACGAAAGCGCCAAGTCTGTTTTAGTTGTATTTAATAAAACTATGGTTGTTTTGAACTTCATGCAGTGGTTTTACTTTCTAAGTTGTTAGTGGCTGAAGAAGTGGAGTGTGAGGAGTTCCTTTTGGTTCTGAGAGCTAAGTATTTTTCACAGAGAAATGTTGAATTCTGTTGGTATCTGTTTAGCTTGGGAACTGGAGGCAGGTGACACATAGTGATGTTATCCAGATGACCCAGCAGTACTGTTCTGAAAATAATTTAAGAACCGTCTCTCAGAAAAAATCTGTGCATTTTGTATTTGTCTTTGGATCTGAAAACATCCTTTCATCAGCAGTTGCCTTGTTAATAGTAAGTAACCAGGGTACAGTAATCTCTCTCTCTGAGAGACAGATAAAAATATAATACGATTAGTTTAGATGTATTCTGTATTTATTTGAGACTGCCCTGCACTGTTGTTTTAAAATATTTCTTGTGATTCAGAACTCTGAAGTGACTGTGTCTGTTATTTAGTATTGTCTTATTCTTGTATTATTTATTATTAAGTATATTTAAACCTTTTAATTGTGGCTGGTTTGTTTAGAGATATTTAAGCTCTTAGCGTACTCGCATATGTATTTGGTGACACTGTACAGGCCACTCTTAAATAGTCTTGGCAAGTCTTGGTCACACTTACCATTTGGATAATAGTAACATTACACAGAAGGATTGGACACCCTTTGGTAATGGCCTTATAGCAGCTGATAAATAAGGGTAGCTGGTGGCAGCTGGCACTACCTTATAACCTGGACAGAAGGGGCATAGCTAGTAAACCTGTGCCAGCCTTTCCCAGGAGTTTGTGTGTTTGTATGTAAATCATATCTCAAAGTTCATAGATTCATAGCTGTGTACTAGGCTAATGGCCCTGGCAGTGGCATTGTGACGCCTGACGTTAGTTCCCAGTGCCTCTATCAAGTAGAGCCACTGGAGTGATCCCAGGGTGAACTTTCTATTACCTATCCACTCATCAAGATTTCTGTTGAAGAGGGTCAGTGAGGTGCTCTCCTTGACATGTATGGAAAGCCTACTCCAGAGCATGGGCAGTCTCTGGGTGAGGAACCTGTCCCTCCGGCATGTTCTGTTGATTGCGGTAATGAGGTTGAGGTCTCTGGAGCATGTGGTGCAGGGGGATTGGGATTTCTTTAGATGTAGAATTTCTAACAGAGCTGGGTGAGACATGGCTTTGTAAGTAAAGCAGAGATCACCTCTAAGTAGGCAGTATAAGACCAAGAATAGCTGGAGTCTTTTGAGTCTGTCCGTGTAGGATGTTTGTTTAATGCCTATGATCCTCTTCATGAGGTACTTCTGTGGGCTTTCCAGCTGTTGCAGGTGTCTATTGTGGTGCATGCCAAATGGGGCATTGTACTCTATAATTGGTCTAATGAGGGAAGAGTACATTAAGACGATGGCCTCTTTCTTCCTGGATGCATAATTCTTGGTAATGAGATGTGCCACATAGAAGGACTTTCTGACCACAGTGGCAATGTGGTGGTCGAAGGAGAGGTTGCTGTCAACCAGCGTCCCCAGATCTCTTATAATGCCTTCAGTGTTCATTGGGCTCCCATGGATGTAGTAATTAGTGGGTACTCAGTTTTTCCCAAAGGGGATGACGACGCTATTTTGGAGTTAAACTTAAAGCCATGGTTTAAACACCAGTCCCTGGTCTCAGTTGAGGCCTTTCTTTAGGATGTCTGCATCACTTGGGGAGTTAATATTGGTTTCCAGCTTGCAATCATCTGTGAACTTGGTCAGCCAGAGTCCCTTTGAGTTGGCCTGGACTTCTGAGAAGTAGATGCCGAACAAGACCTAGGACCGATCACCGTGGGACTCAACTTGTGACTGGTCAGCAGTCTGACTTGGAGTCAGCAACTTTCACACTGTGTGTTCTGTCTGTGAGCCAACTTGCAACCTACCTAGTAATATAGGGGTTGATGCCTAGTTTGGTGAGTTTATCAATAATTCCTGAGTGAGGAATAGTATCAAAGGCCTTGGCCAGATCGAGGAAGGCTGTGTATGCACTGCCTTACTTTCATCCACAGCCCTGGTGACTGACTCAAAGTAATCAATCAGTTTGAGCAGGCATGATCTCCCTTTTACAAAGCCAAATTGCGTGGGGTCTAGAGTTTGGAAATTTCCTATATCTTTGTTAATCAGGTCCTTGATGATGCTCTCCATAGCTTTACATATCAGACTCAGGGTAATGGGGCAATAATTCCCAGGGTCTGCAGTCACTCCCCCTTTATGGAGAGGGAATTCTGTATCAGTGCGCCATTCAGTAAGGACAAAGCCTGTGGTGAGGCTGTGACTGAACAGGGCACACAGATGTGGTGGCAGTTCTCTTTGTAGTTCATGTAGAACACAGCCAGGGATATTATTGGGTCCCATGTAAGCTGTATTCTTGGCCTTGGACAATGCAGCTGTAACCTGAGCTGCAGTAATGCTGCGTGCCTGGCATTCTTCCGGTCTTGTGATTGGTCCTTTAGTAGGGGAGTGAGGGGGTAAAGTTGGCACTGAATCTTTTGGCCAGTATATTGGCAATATCTGTTGGGTCTGAGTGTAGGAGGTACCATTGCGCAGTATCTCAGAGCAAATCTGGGTATTGCTGTGGAGGTTCCTGATATAGATAAAGAAGATTTTGTGATTGTTTTTAGTGTCTGACGCAATTCTGCCTTCATAGCTGGCATTGGAGGATTTGATGAGGGATCTCAACTTTTTGTTGAGGTTAATAAGGGACTTTCTTCCTTCTGTTGTAGAGTTTATTAATGGCAGGGGACCACCAGATTAGCTTCCTTTTTTTGGAGGAGAGCGTCTGTTGGGTCTTAGTAGTTCCATGCATTTGTGTACATGTTTGTACAGTGCATTGGTGTATGATCTGGCAGTCATGCAGCTATTTTCCATTGGCGTGGGTGCCGTGAAGTTAGCCACCTGTGTTTTATGAGTCCAAAGTCAGCTTTGGAGAAGTTTTTCAAGGTGGTTACCTTTGCAGGGGGTGTGGGTGAGATGAGAATTTCCATGGTGATTAGTTTATGGTCGTTTCTGACCAGGAAGGGATTGACTATTGGCGTAGAGCAGCAGTTGCCCATGTTAGTAATAACCAGGTCAAGGATCTTGCTTCCTTTAGTGGGAGTCAGAATGAGCTGGTCCAGGGCATTGGAATTGATGAACTCCAGGAAGCGTTGGGCCAGTCTATTAGTGCTTGATTAGTTTTTCCAGTTGATAGAGGGGTAGTTGAAGTCACCTAGTAAGAGAGTGTTGGGTTGGACCTTGATATATTCCAGGGTGCTTAGGAATGTGGAGTTGAGAGTCTAGGAACATGGTTGGGGACCTATAGCAGGCTATGACTTGGATTGCCATTTACCTGAAGTATCTCGTATGCATTATGCTGGGCTACTAGTCTGGAGATGTGCATAATCCTTTATGAATATGGAGACACCACTGCCTTTGGAACTTTGGTCGATGTTTCAGGACCGAAAGGTGTGGAATGAGTTATAGCCATGTACCACAGGGCTGCTTTCTGCCGCTTTAAACCAGGTCTTTGTTACAGCACAAATGTTGATGTTCTCCATTTTGAGGAGTGCTTCGAGCGAATGCATCTTGAGATTTAGACTTCTAGCGTTGAGCAGCATGACACTCAGACTGCATTTATTTATAGCTGTTACGAAGGTAATTTGGTCTTTGGAACATCACCTAAAAAAAGGCCTTTAGGGGTAATGAGCACCTTAGCCAGTATCCAGAAATCCCAGGGGTGACAGACGCAGGCCATCTCTGGCAACGCATCAAGGTCTGTCAGTCATGTCATCCCAAGCAGACAGATACTGAATCACCTTTTAATGACACCAGAAACTTAGTCAATTGTTGAAGTCAATCATTTTTTGTTTGTGCTGTGGTATCATTCTGGGTGATGGTAGCATACTGCTCAGGGCTAGTGTCATACCTGCCTGGGCCACATGATCCAAGAGCTCCACCTTGTCTTTTTTTCATGTAGTCCAGGGAGATGCACCTCAGGTTATTCATACCCACATGGACAATGACAGAGTCATACTTGTAATTGTTGTGGAGTGACCTGAGTGCGTGTGTTATGTTGTATTCTTGCACCTGATAGACAGCTGACTGTTATATTCTCCTAATTCAACCTAGTGAGTGGGACAGCTGTGTGCCTCACTGTTGTGTGTTTCAGCTACTTGGGCAGGGACACAAAGCAATGGTTGGACAGAGAGGGTGATGGAGGTCTTAGATTGGCCACTCAGCTGAGATCTTAACCCTATAGCTCTGCCAGTGAGGAGTCTTACTGGGAATCTGGAGAAAGAGTCAGAAACCACCTCCAGACTGACTGTGATCTCTGTGTGCTTTTGAGGGAAATTGTACTTTACTGTGTGTGTACTTGTCATCCTCCCAGTGTGCATGTCCCTCACTGGTGCTAGTAGTGAGGATTGACACTCCTTGATTACTGGGCTAGTGCAGGGGTGTCACAGCCTCTACAAGAAACTGCACTCCCTGGAAGCTCTCCTAACCCTGGAGAATTCTGACATCTGTGCAGTTACTGAAACATGGATGTTCTTCATCTCACATTGCTGCAGTCCTTACACTTGGGTAGTCCGCTGTCCTCGGTCGGCCCGAATATCAAAGTATAAGACTGACGTCGGTCAAGGCGCATTTGACTGACATCAGGACGTCAGGGTACAAATGCGCATGACCGACGTCATATCCTCAGTCTTTTTTGCCGCATGGCCCGATGCAGAAGCAGCATTGCAAGTGCCGGTTGGCGTTCTGAGATTTTTCGATTTCAAAGTCTCAGACCGAGTTCAAAGTTGGCTAAGTACCCCGTTGGGGAATATTTTTGTTTTTTCTTGCCTCTGTAATTTACCGGATGTCAGAAAAAGTCAATAATTGCATTTCTTGTGGGAAACAGATACCGCATAGAGATTATCATACTTTGTGTATTCCTTGCTTAGGGCCTGAGCACGACGTTGTTGGCTGTCGCTCTTGTGCTAGATTTAATAAACGCACTATAAAGAGAAGGTTGGATTGTGCAAGGTTAGTCTTTGGGAAGCGGTGTAATTATAAAATGCCGTCGGATGCTCCGACGCCCGCTTCTTCGAAGAAGCGCAAGGACAAGGCAGTTAAGCCCAGGCTAGAAGAACCGTCTGTACCGGACGCCGGTTCTTTAGAGGTGTCGGTGGAGCCGGTGGCTCCACCGGAGGTTTCTATGTGTTCCCAGGGTGAGCCCTTATTATTGCAAGATGTGGCCTCTCAGGAGGCAAGTCAGGCTGAGGGGGCTTCTCAGGTTACTATACTCCTCCCTTCCTAGGGGCTAGGCCCTCTCCTTCTGTTTCAAAGGCTTCTCCCAGGGGCAGGCCAGGTTTGGCTTCAGTTGGTGTTACCCCTAGCTCTTCAGGTACTGTGCCCAAGAAGCATATGCTTAAAATGGCAGAAGATTTGATTACTTTAATTAGGGGTTCTATGCCCCCTCCTGATAAGAGACCTAGGATGGAGCCTGAGCTGGGGTTTTGAGAAGGCTTCAGATGTTTCAGAGTCTTGACTGAAGACTTGCAGGAGTATTCTCCTTATTCTGATTCTGATGTGGATGATTCTACTCCTTCTGCTACTCCTCCTGAGGATTTTTCTTTTCAGAAACTCTTCATTCCATGAGGGAGCATTTTAAGTGGGAAGGTCAGGACTTCTCTGATTCCAGGAAAAGGCTTAGGAATTTTTGTTTTACCCCCAGCATAGGCCTTTGGCTATACCTCCTGTTTTGGATGTGGTAGAAGATGTTTTTTCAGAGGCTTCTCTTAATCCTGATTCTTTGCCTCCTGCTCCTGTTAAGCCGGATAGGTATTACAGGGTGCCTGAAGCTCATAAGTATCTTTAAGAGTCCTAGGGCTGACCCAGAAACTGTTAGTCAGGGGCCTAAAGGTGTTAAGGCTTCTGTTGTTAAGAATCCGGTTCCTGCAGACAAAGAGGCTAGGGCCTTGGATAGATGGGGAAAGAAAGTTTATACTTCTTCCACTCTGGCTATGAGGGCTTTGAATTGCCAGTTTCACATGTTGAAATACCAGAACTATCTCTTTTCACAATTAAAATCTAAGGTTGATGCTCTGGCAGTAGGTATTGATTGTAAAGAGTTGCAAGATTTAGTGCATGTTTCTGAGCAGGTGGGTAAGCATTCTTTGCAATGTGGTTTTGATGCTGTACAGGCCTCGTCTAGGGTGGCTGCCACTGGGTCAGTTCTTCGCAGGCATGCCTGGCTACGGGATCAGAATTTGTCTGATCATGTTAAAACGAGGATTTTAGATGCTCCTTTACAATCTGACGTGTTGTTTGGTCCTCCTGTTGAGACAGTTTTAAAGAAAATGGAGGACAAGGCTAAGTCTATGCAGACTGTTAAAGATTTTTTGCAAGTCCAGCCTCCAAGGTTTAGTAGAAATTGGCCTACTAAGGGGTGGACGTATCCTTCTTATGATTCCCAGTCTAGGGGTAGATCTAGGCGTGGTAGGGGCAGAGCTCAGGGCTCTTTCAGGCCTAGAACAGGGAGTTCTCCTGCACAGTCTTCGGGTGAGGGCAGGGGTCAGTCCTTTCGTAAACAGACCCAATGACCTACCTTTTCAGCTGCCAAAGCCTTCTCGTCTGGCAGCACCTTTGGGAGGAAGGTTGGCACTTTTCAAAGAAAATTGGAGTTTAATTACCCAAGACAGATGGGTATTGGATATCATACACCACGGCTACAGGTTTTATTTCCATACCTTGCCTCCTTTCAAAGGCATGCCAGACGTTCCTCCTCAACAAAGAATAGAGGCTCACAAGCAGGTTTCTCTGTTGCTCCAAATAGCCATACAGCCGGTCCCTATGCCAGAAGTGGGTCTAGGTTTTTATTCTCGCCTGTTCCTAGTACCAAAGAAGGGGAACACGTGGAGACCAATTTTGGATTTATCTATCCTCAACACTTATCTGGACATTCCCAAGTTCAAAATGTTGACGTTGCAGCAGCTTTTACCTCTGCTGGGCAAAGATCATTGGATGGTAACTTTGGATCTCAAGGAGGCTTACCTTCATGTCCCTATCAGACTAAGTTGCAGGAAGTATCTGCGTTTTCGAGCTGGGACTTCTCACTATCAGTTCTCTGCATTGCCCTTTGGCTTATCTACTGCCCAGAGTGTTCACGAAAGTTCTGGCTCCAGTGATAGCTTTCTTCAGGCTAAAAGGAATACAAATCTATCCTTATTTGGACGACTGCCTGATTCTGGCTCAAGGAAGGGAAGAGCTTCTTCATCATTTGGATTATGTGATAGCAGTGCTAAGATGCCTAGGGTATTCTGTGAACGAAATAAAGTCCAGTCTAGTACCCTCTCAGCATGTGCTTTCTGGGTGTGAGACTGAATACAGCATCCCAGATGGCCTTTTTAACCCCGGACAAACAAAAGAGTCTATCCCTTTACTTCCATCAACTATCTCATCAGTCCGTGCTGACTGCAAGGACAGTCCTTCAAGCATTAGGGTTCATGGCATCTTGTATTCTGGTGCTTCCCAATGCCAAACTGCATATGAGGAAGCTACAATGGTATCTCAAAAATGTATGGACACAGCACTGCCAGGATCTGGACACTGTCATTCAAATAATACCTTGCATTCAAAAGGAATTTTTATGGTGGGCTCAGGAATGTCACCTAAACAAGGGACTCTCTGTGACCCGGCCAGAGGCGAGTCAGATTTTAACGACAGATGCCTCAGACAAAGCTTGGGAGCTCATCTAAATGGAAAGTGGATACAAAACAAGTGGCCTGTCAGACTACAACATCTACATATCAACATGAAGGAGATGTTAGCAGTCCAGTTTGCATTAATAGCTTTCAAGGAATTACTTCTTCCAGGGCAGGTGTTGATTCTAACAGACAACACAACTGTCATGTGGTACATCAACAAGCAAGGGGAAACGCATTCTTATCCTCTATGCAGGCAAGCAATGATTTTGTGGGAGACTGCTCTCAGTTTACAGCTCAATCTTCAGGCAAGGTTTCTGCCAGGAGCACAGAACTCCTTAGCAGATGTGTTGAACAGACAAATTATGGATCCCCACGAGTGGAAATTGGATCCTCATGTATTTCAGAAATTGACAGTGTCATGGGGAACTCCAGACATAGATCTGTTCGCTTCTCCACTGAACCATCAGCTGCCAAAGTTTTGCACAAAAGGTTTCATCCCACAGCTTGGAGAGTGGATGCTCTTTCTTTCAATTGGAGCAATCTTCATGTGTATGCCTTTCCTCCTCTGCCTCTCCTCCCAAAGGTACTTCTAAAGGTCAGACAGGACAAGCCAAGGATGATTTTAATAGCTCCAGATTGGCCTCGACAGCACTGGTACCCATTATTGCGAAGTCTGGTGCGGAAGCCTCCATGGCCTTTGCCTTGATTCCACACCTGTTGTCACAGGAGGACAGCCATTTGCTGAATGTCAAACTTCACTCTCTTCACCTAACAGCCTGGCATATTCTGTTTTGAACCATAGAGGGTCTCAACTTCCGCAACAAGTTTTGAATGTGATTTTGGAAGCTAGAAGGCCTAGTACAAGGAAAGTGTACGCAGATAAATGGAAGAGATTTTTATTTTGGAGTGCAGCAAAAGATTTTGATGTTTCTGAGCCTAATTTGAGTGTGGCTCTTCAATATCTTACTGAGTTATTGGACAAAGGTTTGTCTTTCTCTTCTATTAAGGTTCATGCTGCAGCAATTTCGCTCACTATGATTGTGACCCACCATTGTTTTCTCATCCTTTGTTCAAGCAATTTCTTAGAGGGGCAAAGAATATAAGACCCCCACGAAGAGCTCCTACTCCTGCTTGGGATCTCAATTTTGTGTTGGAGAAACTCACTCTACAACCTTTGAGCCTGCAGCTACTTCTGAGTTGAAATATTTATCATGGAAGACTGCTTTTTGTTGGCAATTACCTCTGCAAGAAGGGTTTCTGAATTGCAGGCCCTTATGGCGGTTGAGCCTTTTTGATTTTCCATAAGGATAGGGTATCATTACGTACTAATCCTTCCTTTATGCCTAAGGTGGTTTCTAGTGTGGCTTTAAACCAAACTATTCATTTGCCTACTTTTTATGCAAATCCCCAAAATAAAGGGAAAAGATTTTGCACACTTTAGATGTACACAGGCAGTTCGCGTTATTATTTGGACAGAACTAAAGGGTTCAGGCAGTCTCAGCAGTTGTTTGTTTCTTTTGCTTTGAGTTCTCAGGGCAAGCCTGTGTCAAAACAAACTATTTCTAAGTGGATTGGGTTTTCCATTGCTTTCTGTTATTCCCATCATGGCAGCGAAGTTCCAGCTGGGTTTAGGCCTCATTCCACTAGGGCTACTGCCAGCTTCAACAGCTTTTTGAGGGGAGTGGCAACCAAGGATATTTTGTAGGCAGCTACTTGGAGTTCAGTGCATACTTTCTCTAGGCATTATCACCTGCCACTTTACTCTAAATCCAGGGCTGGTTTTGCCACTGCTGTTTGCAGGGCATTTGGCAGCTCCTGCTTCCTTAGTTAGCCATCCTCCTTACCTCTGCTTTGGGATTCTACCCAAGTGTAAGGACTGCAGCAATGTGAGATGAAGAACATAGTACAGTTTTGTACCTACCATAAATGTAGATGTTCGAAGATCCACATTGCTGCAGTCCAATGACTCCTCCTCTGCAGTTAGTTGTGGAGTGTGGTTGTGTTATGTTGTATATATTGTGATATGACTGTATATATTGTGGTTGTCTTTTGGTTTTGACCTTTATTTTTAGGGTCTTCTGACATCTGGGGCAAGAAAAGACTGAGGATCTCTGTGTGCGGTCATGTACATTTGTGTACTTGTCATCCTCCCTGCATGTCCCTCACTGGTGCTAGTAGTGAGCCTTGACACTCCTTGATTACTGGGCGAGTGCAGAGGACAGCCTCTACAAGTGTAAGGACTGCAGCAATGTGGATCTTCGAACATCTACATTTATGGTAGGTACAAAACTGTACTTTCAAAGGAATGGAAGGCACTCCAGCAGTACATGGCTGTAATGACTTTCATACATTCCAACCTCCTACTAAACATAAAATAGAAAAAGGCGGAGGTGTATCTGTCTACAAAAAAGGTAAGCACACCTCAAGCCCGGTCAAACAATATGCCATGCTTGAGTTACAACATGTCCAACTAACCATGAAAAAAAAAAAGCTGTTACTATATTCTTCCTTAGCTATAGGTTCCAGTCTATGAACCAGCAAACCCATACATCACACCTGAAGTTACTAGAATCACTCACCATCCAGCCCGATACCATAGTCATGGGTGATTTTAACTACCCTCCCATTAATTGGTAGGCATACACAACCTATTGACATGCAGGCCCAAAACTTTCTCGACTTTTTAAATTTGAATGCCGTGGAGCAGCTATCCTGCATTCCCACTAGCGGGAAAAAAATATCCAAGATCTGGTGCTCACAAATATGGGAGAGTGCTGCAGCCCCTGGTGTTATGTCCTCACTGGTAAAATCAGATCACAAAGCAAGTCTCTGTTGAAATAAAGGTAAAACTAGTCCCCCCACCTAACCCCAAAACCTTTAAGAACTTCTCTAAGGTTAATTACCCACTATTAAGGAACAGCATGGCTAGTTTACAAGCTCCCCCAATCCAGAAAACCTATGCTGAAGCATACACAAAAAGCCCTGTATGACCGTATAAACAACTGTATAGAAATACCAGTACTAGACCAAATAAATCCAGGTTATACCGCAAAATCAAGCTACCCTGGTGGACCCCTGGTATTAATAGGCCGCACGACAAAAGAAAGAAAATCCTGTCGAGAAGTAAGAGAGAATGTACACAACAAAGCAGCAAGTCTGTCATCATTCTAAAGTAAATCAGGGAACTAGTCAAGTCTCTCAAAGCAGACTTTGAGGTAAAAATAGCCTTCAAAGCTAAGGTCATTTTTCTCTTATATCTGCACTATTAAAGGCAACACCCAACAATGTGCAGAATTAGTGGTAGATGGCATCACCTATACTCAGCCAGAAGACGTAGCAAACCTGCTAGTTGACAAATTCACCTGAAATTTCACCTCCCCATCCACCCCCATTTCTCCCTTCAAGAAATACCCTCCACTGTCAGTTATCACCAAAGAACAGGTTGCCACTATGCTGTCTAAAACTAAAAACATGGCTTCAGTGGAACCTGACAGTATACTAGGTTTCTCTTAAATAGCTTAAATCATGGCTTATTAGGCCCTTTAGGATCTCTGTTTAACTACACCCTCCAGTTTGTCTTTGTCCTGATAGAATGGAGGACAGCAACAGTCATCTGTTTGCATAAAGTGGGACCATCTGATGACCTGGGAAATTACAAACCCACGGGTTTGACTAGTCTTAACTTTAAGGTGTTAGAATAATCATGGACCTAAAAATAATGACATAAGAGACATCCAAAGACTGGACCCAACCCAGTTCAGCTTTGTCAAGGGCAGGTCATGCCTAGTGAATCTGGTAGATTTCTTTGAGAAAGTCACTAAGGCAATGGATGAGGGTAACATGGTACATACCACCTACCTCAACCTGGCCAAGACATTTGGCACAATTCCCTTCTCAGGTATTATAAATAAACTTGCAAAACTGAGCATAAATCCCTACATCACCAGATGGATAGTCATTTGACTCATGGACAGAACCCATGTGGTTAAAGTGGGTGAATCCAGATCCAGCAAGAGTCCAGTTATTAGGGCTCAGTACTGGAACCACTCTTGTTTCAAATATAGTACTGTGAAGTCAAGGCAAATGAGGAAGTCCGCTGGATGACAAAGTTTGCCAATGACTGCAAGCCGGGGGCATTCACTTAATCCCCCAGTGATGTAGATATCCTTCAGGAGGGTGTAGATCAGACAAATGATTGGCGCCAGAACCATGGTTTAAACTAAATGCAAAAAAAATGTATTATCATACCATTTGGGAAGTCAAATACCTTGCAAATTGCAACATCAATAGCCCACTCCTTAGAGTAGACTCAGAGGTGAGAGGTCTCATTACACAGTTAGATAGTAACCTTACCTTTGCCCACCATGTATCCACATGATGAGGAAATCCTTTTATGTGGCACAACTTATAAGTAAAGGTATGGCATCCATATAGACGGAAATTATAATCCCGTTGTACTGAGCCCTCATTAGACCAGTAAACAAGTACAGTGAGCCATTTGGCATGTTCTTGACTAGACATTTAGAGCAGCTGGATTGACCTCAGAGGTTTCTCACAAAGAAAATACAGGATGGAAACAACATGAACTGTGCGGACGGACTAAAAGCCATATCCCTTTACAGCGTTTCCTATGCCTGACCAACAAGGCATTCACAAGTCCAGCCCTGATGGAGCTGCTACACGTCCACAAGCCAAACAGCAAGACATCTAGGGATCTAAACTTAGTCAGCAACTCATGTCTATGTATCTCAGAGATTGCCCCTTCTTTGGAATAGGTTCCTGTTCACATTAAGCAAAGCACAGCACTTCCCTGGCCCTCTCCAAATGCAGTTTGGATCAATGGGTGAGGAATCACAAATTCACACCTGGGGTAGTGCTTATGTGCCTTGGGGACAGGGCAATCTGTAAGATTTTATTTATTTAACATTTGTTTAACAGGAAAGTCTGACTTTGAATGAGACAGTTTTCAGTGGAGGCCTGGGGAGAACCACTCCAGAAGCATATCTTTGTAACATGGAAGGAAACCGGTGCACCTGGAGAAAACCCACATGAACGCAGGGAGGACATGCAGCCTCCACACAGAAGGCACCCCAGCTGAGAATCGAACCGGAAGACCTCTTGCTGTGAGGAGACAATGCAAACTGCTGCACCACTGCGCCATCCAGCTACTCAGATACTCAGTAAACAGGCAAAAATACGTGACATCCTCCTGCATCTTCTCTGTGTTGGGTAAAATCTGGTTATGATAGCTAGGCTTGTAAGGGCTGTTAAGCCTTTTGCCTGTGAACCTATAAGAAAAAAAATGGTAGGCAGTCTTTAGGTGACAAGCTGGCTCCTGTTTTGCCTGAGCTGGTGATGGGTGCCTGCTGGTTCCTCAGAATGCAATTTTTTTTACTCCATCAAAGACTGTTACTGTAGGGATACAGTTGGTGGGCAGGGGAGAACAGAACCACTTTTTCAGTTTTGGGGGAGGAAGGAACAATTGAAGTATCTTTACTCAACCAGGAACAAGTTCCTGAATGTGGGACAAATATGCCTACTAAGGGTCAGTCGTTTTCCAAGGAGTTTTCCAAGAAAAGTAAACATAGTGAGAAAACCTTCAAGTCTCCAGTTTCCCTCTATGTGGATACAGAAAACTGAGATTTGCTAAGGAGTTCATTATAGCAATAACCCACGCCTGATTTACCCACGGTTGGTGTGGTTTGGTCATGAGGGTGAAGCCCGAGTGGCCAAACAAATACAACCGTGGGTAAATCCAGCATTACCCACACCCAGGCATGGGTTATTGCTGTTATACAATGACATTATTTAAGAAAAAAAAAATTACTTTTCTTAAATAATGGCATTGTATAATGCCTCCTTGCTGACCTTCCACAGCTGTCTGGCATTCTGCGGCAGTTCTGATGTACTGCGCATGCATATGCTTACGCAGTACATCAGAGCTGTGGGCAAAAGCAACGGAGAAAGCAAGATCTCCGTTGCTTTTTACAAAGTGTCTTGCTATGTTAAAGGAGTTTAACATAGCGAGACAGCTTTAATAAAAGCAACGGAGAATCTCCGTTGCTTTTTTTAAAGCTGTCTCGCTATATTAAACCCATTTAACATAGCGAGATACCTTTAAAAAAAGCAACGGAGATAAGAAGATCTCTGTTACTTTTTTTAAAGCTGTCTCACTATGTTAAACGCATTTAACATAACAAAACAGGTTGTAAAAAGCAATGGAGATCTTGTGTTATCCGTTGCTGTAAAAAAAAAAAAAAACAGTTATACTAATGGAAAAAGTCCGGGCGACCTGACCTTTTCCCATTACTATAACTCTGATTTACAATGTGCATGCTGACCAATCAGCGTGCACGTTTTGCAATATTAATGGGGGGGGTCATTGTATAATAGTGCTTTTTCTTTGACTCCTACTACTTAAGGCAAGAAAGGGAAGAGAGTCACCTTTCTTACTGACCTTGAGTTTCATTCAGAACAGACATTACAGGGGGGATTGTATCTCTGAAATTTCTTTCTATCTGAATTTTCTGATTCTGAGAAAAGTATGGTTTCAAAATTTATTGTTTTCTGATGCTTTGCCTAAGATGAAAAAAAGTTTCTCAGTGGGAGCAGAATGAAATTTCTATGCACAAAAAATATATTATGATTTGTTCCAGTTGGTTATGCCTAAATCTGCAGCTGTTCCTCCCATTTTGGCCTGCTTTAGAGAATGTCTTTTCACTGCTTCTAGTTTGCCTAATTGTCAACTTCCTGCCCCCCAAGAAGTCTCAGGTTATACAGGGTACCTCAGACTCACAAGCATTTGATGTTCTTCGTCTTCCCTTGCTGCAGTCCTGACTATTGGGGTATAGTCCGCGTCCCAGTCGGCCCGAATACCAGAGCAGTATGGCGGTCATGTCATGGCACTTAGACTGACGCCAGTACGTAATGCGCGTAATGCGCGCTGCGCCATACAGGCTTCCTCAGTCTTTTTGCCATGCACGATGCAGAGCAATTTTATCTGCGTTCAAACTGGCGGAGATGATTCTCTCAGAGAGTTTCAGACCTGGAAACATTTTGGTAAGTAACCCGCTAGGGAATATTTTGTTTTTTCTTGCCTCATTATTTAACGGATAGAAAAAAGAATAATAACTAGGATTTTTCATAATTAGTGTAATACTTTTCCAACCTCATAGCAGGTTCAGCAGTAGTTTTTCTATCTAAAACTGCTTTTTCCTAAATATATTAGTCTTGCTACCTCTATTCCCTCTGACAGAGATGGGGAAACGTTTGAGAGCTAAAGGAACAAAATGTTTTCTGTTGCTGCTTGCTGTAAATTTCAGGATTTTAAATTTTCAAGCTCGTATGTTAAAATATTTACTTTTATCTTTTGAGAACATGCAAAAGTTAATTTGTTAACCTTACTTCTGAGGTAAAAAAAATCTTGCAAGCCTCACTAACATCAGCTTCTCATATTACTAAGTATGTTTTAAAGTGCGCTTATGATGCTGATGATTCTGCCTCTAGAGGCTCTGAAATGAGAAGATTGACTTGGCTTCATTCTCAAAACCTTCCTGAAGATGTGAAAACTGAAAATTTTAAATTCTCCCTTAGACAAGGAAGTTCTGTTTGGCCCTTCACCAGCAAAAGTACTAGAAGTGTGATGAAAGGGGAAAGTTGATTCAAGGAGTGACCGTGACTCAGATGTTTCCCTTCTTTTTCAGATTGCTTTTTAAATAAGCAAATTAAGCAGCTAGGAAATGTTAAGCAGGAGTTTAAAAAGCAATGACAAAGGAGTCTCCAAAGAAAGGAAAAGCCTTATAAAATCATGGACAGCCCTGTAATTCACCTTGACTATTTGCCTGTTCAGCTCCCTCCACCACATCCAAACTTGACAACCTCTCCATATCTCTGAGACTTCATCTTCCCTTGAGGTACCAGTTTGCGACAGACACATGAGTTTTAAATGTAATTCAGCAAGGGTAGTGGCATACTTGGCAATGAGAATCCATCCCCTTTTCCAGGGGATTCCTCCTTGCCCTGTGAAACAAGTCTTTGTTTCCCTCGCATTCTGCACCAAATATTTACTCAGGTAGTAATATATCAGTTCCATCCCCTCCATCAGATGTGCAAATGCTTTTATTCAAAGTTTTTCTCTGGTGCCAAAAAGGGTTCAAAATGTTATCTCTTCAGTCCTTTTAGCCTCTGTTCCCTTCTCTAGCTTTCATGGTATAGCTATATTTAAAGGATGCCTGTTATCACATTCCCATTGGTGAGCAGTTGAGGTTTGCTGCATCTGGCTTATATTTGTTCTCTGTCTTCTGTTGGACTCTCCACTGCACCAAGGGTATTAACAAAGTTTCTGGCACCAGCACTGTGTATTGCATATTTCAAGGCATTCACATCTTTCCATGTTTGGACTATTGTCTTATCTTTGCAGACTTTTTTTCTGCTTTCAAGAGTCTTTAGCAACTTTTCAGATTATTTTATATGTTATATAACCTAGGTTTTCAAATCAACTTTCAGAAGTCTTTTCCAATCTCTTCTTGAAAAATTGTATTCCTGGAATGTCATTTCTATTCAGCCCTGGGTAAGAACCTTTCCTCCTCCAAAGTAGAGATATTTCAGCAGTTCTTCCATAGTTTTCCAATCAGAGCTGCAGGTCTGCAAGTTAATTTCTTAGAATTTTGGGGTACATGGCATTGATGATTACCCTATGTTATTCAGCAGATCATGCCCAGGTGTCCTGCAGAGACCTACAACACCAGGGAGACAAAAGGAGAGACTTTGGAGTGTTTAAGTACCATTTTTGGGTTTTTCTTGTTGCTTATCGCTATTTCTGCAAAAACGCTCGTTTTCTGGTGTTTATTGCTTCTCAAAATGCTCATTTTATACTGAAATTGCATTTATTTGTGCCTGCACTTTAAAAAAGTTATTTTTGTTGTAAATTGTATTTTTTAATTGTTTCTGGCTTCCCACTCACGTGCGACAGCCATTACTACATTGTAAAAGTTGTTTATTCACTTGTTTCTACTGTCTTCCTGAAAATAACAAAAAAAAAACGCCCAAAAAATCTTGCTATTTTCCCGCCTTACTAAGCTAGAAAAGTCCAGTTTCAGATACCTGCTGATACCTGGACTGTGTTTAAGCTTCTGTGTTGGCCATACCTTACTTGGGCAAAAAGGAAGTTTCTTTGTTCACCAGTGAGAGTGGGGAGCTCTGAACAGCCTACCTGTCCTTGGAGGAGTGGTTTCTGCCCAGAAGCTGTAGTTTTATTGGCCATTTTGGGCTAATGTCTTATCTCATTAATCTTTCTGATATAAAAAATGCATTTGTGCAGTTTTGCGCATCGCCCAGCGGCTGTTAGCTAGGGTTAAACTATCCCCGGCTCCACTGAGTCTGCTCTTCAGTTTTTCCGTTGGTACTAGCCAGTTCTTTCAGATTTAGCACTGAAATCAGTGCTTTTGGACTAGCACTTGGCACAAAATGAGTCAGAAGAACTAATAAGCTATAGTACTCGATCCCCCAACAGTTGTCTGTAGAGAAAAGTCAAATTACTCTCCCCACCAGGCAAACAAGAATAAGTCCTTAACCCATTCAGGCATGTCCAAGAGCCAGCTCCCAGTGTGTTCTCCTGTGCACCTGATGAATTTGGGCATCCTGAGGCAATGTCACAACTGCCTCGTACACAGACAACCCCCTCCTCCTACCACACGACACCAAAATCTGCGAGAGATGCACTTACATAGCTAAACTTCAGGCAAAGCTCTCTCCAGTCACAACTGGAATTGACAGTCAAGAGGAGAAGGTTACTACTCAGCCAAGCTCCTTGTGGTCCTGCAGAGTGGTGCTAGAAGCAGAGAGGCTAAAAGAGCGACTGCTTACCTGATAAAAGTGTTTTTTCCTGCTACTACCTGGGCGACTGTCCGATCTAGCTAAATAGCAAGTATTTCTGCTTCTTTAACTGTTTTAAACTGTTTAAAGTTGTTTTTGCACCATTTGTTCTGTTTGTTGCATTTAACTGTTGAGGCTACACACTCAAGTGCGCTAGCCTGTGTTACATATTTATTGCATTTTCCTGCTGTTTATTTGCAAAAAAAAAGGAAAAAAACAAAAAAATTATCCTTGTTTCCCATCTTTCCTGACCTAAAGTAGTCCAAATACAGGCTTTGCTGTATTCTGGACTTTTGGAAAGTTCCTGTGTTGCCCATTTATTTTCTTGGATAAAAGGAGGCTTCTTTGTTCACCAGTGGGAGTGGGGAGCTTAGAGCAGCCTATCTATCCCTGGAGGAGTGTTTCCAGCACAAGAATCTGGTAGTCTATTGGCCGTTTTGGGCCAATTTCTAGCTCTTTCAAGTCCCCCTGTATAAAACCTGCTTTAGCGTGGCTTTGTGCATAGCGCAGCATCGGGCAGCGCTGCTTAATTGGGTTTAAACCATTCTCGGCTCCACAAAGTCTGCTCTTCACTTTTTCCCTTAGAACTGCTCTAGTTCTCATAATAAACACCCTATTCCTACTCTAAAGCATGGCAGTTGCTCACTAAAGCAATTATATAAGTTAACACTAAAAAATTAAAAGCACTACACCCTCACAAACTCCCCTTGAGTACCTTACACCCCATTGGCCCTTTTTTTAAATTTTAAAGGAGTTCCCTGTACTATTCTAGCATGTCCAAAGGTCAGTTGGCAGTCTCCTCTCCGGTCCAGCTGGTGAATCTGGGAAACTTGAGGCAATGTTACAACTGCCTCATGTACACAGACAACCCTCTCCTCCTCCCAACAAGCTCCAACATATGTGAGAGATGCAATCATATAGCCAAACTGGAGGCTAAGCTCTCTCAACTCAGTACTGGCGTAACCAGTCAGGAGGTGAAGGTATCCACACTCACTACAATTCCAGTCTCACATAGACCTACCACGACAGCAAACCAAACACATAAACACACAAAAACATACTCTGAGGCTCTAAATAAAAATCTGCCATAGCAGCAGAGACCTCCAAAGCAGGCACCCAAACAACCGCTACCCCAAAACAAAACACGTGCAACACATAGTTCACAAAGCCAGTGTGCCAAACAGTCACAGCCCTTAAGGCTAAACAACACACCTGATACACTTGTAATAGGTGATTCTATCGTCAGGCACACTGACGTCCCGCTCACCAGGCTGAACAAGGAGAAGGTCACGGTGAGCTGCCTGTCGGGCGCTAGGATCCGCCACATAACACAAGCACTCAGGTCACTCCAAGGCAAGTACAAATATGACTCTGTCATTGTCCATGCTGGTGTGAATGACCTGAGACGTACCTCCCTGGACTACATGAAAAGAGACATAGAGGAGCTCTCTGAGCATGTAGCCCAAGCCGGTATGACCCTGACCTTGAATAGCATCTTACCCTCACCAAGAATGATGCCACAATATGAAGACAAGATGATCAATTTCAACAATTGGCTTAAGTATTGGTGTCATTCAAAGCGGATCCAGTGCCTGTCAGCCTGGGATGACATGCTCGACAAGCCACGCTGCTTTGCTAGGGACGGCTTGCACCTGTCACCCCTGGGCTTTTGGATATTGGCAAAGGCTCTTGCCATCCCCATAGTGCCTTTTTTAGGCAAGGCTTAAAAGACAAACCCACCTCCATAGGTATCACAAGGGATAAGAAACTAAGAGTAATGCTCCTCAGTGCCAGAAGTCTAAACCTCAAGATGCACGCACTCAAAACTCTCCTTAGCATGGAGAACATTGGTATCTGTGCAGTAACAGAAACCTGGTTCAAGGCTCCCGAGAGCACCCTAGCACTACCAGGTTATACCTCATACCATGCTTTTCGGCCCCAAAACTCGTACTGAACGACAAAAAGAGGGGGAGTATCAATATTCATCAAAGATACCCACACCTCCAGGTTGGTGGCACAGCACGAAGCATCGGAGACTATCCATGTGCAACTAACAGTGGGTAAAACTGCCTTCCAGTTTATAGCCTGCTACAGACCACCCTCCCAAACCCAGGAACCCCACTCGGCCTTCCTGAGAACACTGGAAAATATGAAGGTCTCTCCAAACACCATTATATTGGGCGACTTCAACTACCCAAACATAGACTGGGAGCATTACTCTAGCTCCAACACCCTAGCCCAAAGGTTCCTAGAATTTATAAACTCAAATGCTATGGAACAACTTGTGACCACTCCCACAAGAGGGGAAAACATACTGGACCTGATCATCACCAACATGGGGACTCTATGCTCCAGACCAGAAGTGTATCCCTCACTGGTAAGATCAGACCATAAATTAATCTCACTGGATATCCACATCCCGACCCCACCCCCTGCCCAGAAAACCACAGTGAAAAACTTCTCTAAAGCAAACTTCACACTACTCAAAACCGAGGTGGAATCCTTCAAAGCCCCCGGGCCTGTGGAAAATACGTCCCAGACTGCAGAATCCTTTATAAACGCATTCTATGAACACCTACAGGATTGCATGGATCATGCAATCCCAAATAAAACTAAGACCCAATCCCCCAAAGGCAGGCGTCCTGTCTGGTGGACCCCAGCCATAAACAAACTATACAATAGAAGAAGAAAGTTATTACATGATAGAGCAAAATCCCAAAAAGGGAAGGCATCTCTGATCAGTATTAGCAAAAAACTACGGGCACTCATAAAATCATCTAAGGCCAGCTTTGAGAGAAAAATTGCACAGGACACTAAAGATAATCACAAAGCTTTCTTTAGTTATGTTAGGAACCTGGGTGGGAATTCCCAGATATGCTCAGAATTAGTCCAAAATGACAAAAAATACACTAAACCCACAGACATTGCCAACATCCTGGCCGACAGGTTCAGCGCAAACCCCCCCCCACCAAAAGAGCAAATATCTATTCCAGCAGAGTGCTGCCCTCCTGACATCTCAGATGCTCAGGTAAGAACCGCCCTCTCCAAAGCAAAAAACACAGCATCAATGGGACCAGACGGTGTCCTGGGCTGCGTCCTACATGAACTCCAAGATGAGCTGAACCCAAACATAAAGCTACTGTTCAATCTCAGCCTTACTATAGGATATGTACCCAAAGAGTGGCGTACAGCAACAGTGGTCCCTCTCCACAAAGGTGGTGCCTCAACGGATCCTGGAAACTATCGCCCCATAAGCCTGACTAGCTTGGTATGCAAAGCTATGGAAAGGATCATCATGGAACTCATAAATAAAGATATTGGGGACCTACAGACACTGGATCCTACCCAGTTCGGCTTTGTTAAGGGCAGATCCTGCCTCTTAAACCTGGTCGATTTCTTTGAAACAGTCACCAAGGCCATTGACGAGGGGAAGGTGGTCCACACAGCCTACCTGGACCTCGCAAAAGCCTTTGATACAATACCCTACTCGGGCATCATAGATAAGCTATCCAGCTTAAATATAAACCCCTATGTCACTAGATGGGTTGCAAACTGGCTCAAGGACAGAACCCACATGGTTAGATTTGCTGGAGCCATGTCAGACTCCAAACCAGTTACAAGTGGCATCCCACAAGGCTCAGTCTTGGGACCTCTCTTGTTCGGTATATATTTCTCAGAGGTGCAGGCCAACTCGGAAGGACTGTGGCTGACCAAGTTCGCAGACGACTGCAAACCATAATCAACTCTCCAGCTGACACAAGCATCCTCTAAAAGGGTCTCATAGAAACAGACAACTGGTGCCAGAGCCATGGCCTCAAGCTAAATGCCAAAAAGTGTATAGTCATCCCCTTTGGCAAAAGCAAGCACCCACAAACTACCACATAGGTGGTAATCCATTAAGTACAGAAGAAGTAATTAGGGACCTGGGGACTCAAGTTGATAGCAATCTCTCATTTGGCAACCATGTGGCCAAAGTGGTTAGAAAAACATTCTATATAACCCACCTAATCATGAAGGGATTCACATCTAGATCAGGGGAGGTCATTGTGCCTCTTTACACATCCCTCATCAGGCCCATAATTAAGTACTTTGCCCCTTTTGGGATGTACCTTACCAGACACCTGCAGCAACTAGAAAGACCCCAAAAGTACCTCACCAAGAGGATCAAAGGGCTCAAACAGATGCCATATGCTGCCCGGTTAAAGAAACTCCAGCTCTACTCGGTTGCATACCGCCTGCTTAGAGGCGATCTGTGCCTGACGTATAAAGCCATGTCTAACCCGGAATTAATGGACATGCTGCACCTCAGAAAATCCAAATTCCATCGAGCTACGCGCTCCAGGGTCTTGAACCACAGCACAGAAATAAATAGGACATGCTGGAGAGACTGATTCATAACCCAGAGGCTCCCTTCACTCTGGAATAAAATCCCAGTCCAGGTTAGGCAGAGTCCCTCACTGACTCTCTTCAAGAGGAATCTTGATGAGTGGATGGGAGATCGTAGGTTTACCCCGGGTATCACTTCTGTGTCACTGTTAGACAGAGGCACAGTAAACTAAACCTCAAAAAAGGGCATATTAAAATTCATTTAAATGGGTGGTGAAAGCCAAACACACTCTGGCTAGGCTTACAGATGCCCTAGGGCAGATAGCCTAGTATGAACCTATGAACCTGCAGCACACCACTTACTACACATAGACCCACCATACATGCAACTGCAAACCCCACACATAGATACAAAAAGACCTATGCAGAGGCTCTAAATAAAAATGTCCAGAAGCAACAGAGACCTTCAAAGCAGACACACAAGCAACCTACACCCACAAACACACCGCAATCATCACATAACCACCAAAAACAGTGTGCCGCGCAACCACAGCCCTTAAGGCAAAATACCATACCTAACACACTTGTAATAGGTGACTCCATATTCGGGCACACTGATGTCCCTCTCACCAGGCTGGATAAAGAGAAGGTCACTGTCAGTTGCTTGTCAGGTGCCAGAGTCCGTCACATTACACATGCACTCAGGTCACTCCACAACAAGTACAAATACGGCTCTGTCATTGTCCATGTTGGTGTGAATGATCTGAGACGTACCTCCCTGGACTACATGAAAAGGGACATAAAATCTCTCTGATTATCTAATCAAGGCAGGTATGACCCTAGCCCTGAGTAGTATCTTACCCTCACCAAGTATGATACCACAGTACAAGGAAAAAATGATCAATTTCAACAGTTGGCTAAGTTTTTGGTGTCATTCAAAGGGGATCCAGTTTCTGTCTGCCTGGGATGACATGCTCAACAAGCCTCGATGCTTCACCAGAGATGGCTTGCACCTGTCACCCCTGGGATTCATGATACTGGCAATGGCTCTTGCCACCCCTGTAGTGCGTTTTTTAGGCAAGGCTCAAAAAACAAATCCACCACCGTAACAAGTACTAGCGATAATAAACTGAGGGTCATGCTGCTAAATGCTAGGAGTTTAAACCTCAAAACGCACTCTCGCAGCACTCCTCAATATGGAGAACATCGATATTTATGCAGTAACGGAGACCTGGTTCAAGGCTCAAGAGAGCACCCCAGCGATTCCAGGCTACAACTCATACCACACATTTCGACCATAAAACCCAGACCAAAATACAAAGGGAGGAGGCATATCCATAGTCATCAAGGATAACCACACCTCCAGACTAGTTGCAGAGTATGATGTCTCGGAGATAATCCAAGTGCAACTGACAATGGGCAAAACCACAGTACAGATTGTAGGTTGCTGCAGATCACCTTCCCTGCCCCAGGACACTCACTCCACTTTCTTAGAGGTACTTGAAAACATGAGAGTCCAACTAAACAATCTTATACTATGTTATTTCAATTGTCCAAACATCAATTGGGAAAACTAAAAAAGTACTAATACCTTTGCTCAGCACTTCCTGGAGTACATTAACGCCAATGCTCTGGACCAGCTTGTAAACTCCCCCACAAGAGGTAAAAATATACTGGACCTGGTCATCACCAACATGGGGGACAAATGCTCCACACCTGTGGTAAATTCCTCATTGGTCAGATCAGACCATAAACTCATCACCCTAGATAGCCACATACCACCCTCATCCTCAAGAAACCATAGTGAAAAACTTCTCCAAAGTGAACTTTATGCTACTCGAGGTGGCAAACTTCGTTACTCCCACACAGAATGTCAGTATGACTGAATTTGCTATATCCTACACAAAAGCACTCTACAAGCAACCTACATGAGTGCCTGGACCATGCTATCCCAAACAAGACGAAGGCCTACTCCTCCAAAAAGAGGAAACCAGTCTGCTGGACCCTGACCATAAATAAGCTCTATAATAGAAGGAAGAAGTCACTGCAAAAAAAAAAAAAGTAAAAACCCAGGAATGGAGGGGCTCCCTGACCAACCTTAGCAAATAACTAAGAACACTCATAAAAACCTCTAAGGCGAACTTTGAAAGAAAAATCGCAACAGACACCAAAGACAATCACAAAGCATTTTTTAGCTATGTCAGAAACCTTAATAGCAACTCTCAGATCTGCTCTGAGCTAAAGCATAATGGTTCAAAATTCACGGAACCAACTGATATCGCTAATATATTGGCAGATAGGTTCAGTGCAAACTTCACCCCACCCTCACCCCCCAAAGGGCTCATATCCCTACCAGAAGACTGTGCTACCCCTAAAATCACAGACACCCAGGTGAAAACAGCAAGAAACACAGCATCCATGGGACCAGACAGCATCCCAGGCTGTGTACTACATGAGCTCCAAAATGAATTAACTCCTCACCTTAATGCCATGTTAGCCTCATCCCAGGCTATGTGCCCACAGAGTGGCACACGGCAACAGTCATCCCACTCCATAAAGGAGGTGCCACCACTGACTCCGAGAATTACCGCCCCATCAGCTTGACGAGTCTTGTCTGCAAGGCCATAGAGCGCATCATCATGGAACTCATAAATAACGACATTGGGAAATCTACAAACCCTAGACCTCACCCAGTTTGTGTTTGTAAAGGGAAGGTCATGTCTCCTAAATCTGGTTGACTATTTTGAAATGGTCACTAAAGCAATGGATGAGGGAAAGGTGGTTCACACAGCATACCTTGATTTTGCAAAGGTCTTCAATGCCATTCCCCACTCGGAAATTATAGACAAACTCACCAACCTAAATATAAACCCGTACATTACAAGATGGGTTTCTAACTGGCTCATGGATAGAACCATTCAGTGAGAATAGGAATTGCTAGATCAGACTCCAAACCTGTTACTAGTGGTGTACCAGAGGGCTCAGTCTTGGGACCCCTCCTGTTCGGTATCTATTTCTGTGAGGTACAAGCAAACATGGAGGGACTATGGCTAACAAAGTTCACAGACGACTGCAAACTGGGTGCCATAATCGAGACTCCTACTGACGTCGACATCATTCAGAAGGGTCTTAAGGATACAGATACGTGGTGGTGCCAAAACCATGGCCTCAAACTAAATGCCAAAAAGTGCATTGTTATCCCCTTTGGAAAAAACCAAGTACCTATGAACTACAACATAGGTGGAAGCCCTCTTATCGCAGAGAGTGTGATAAGAGACCTAGGGACTCAAGTGGATAGTAATCTCTCCTTCGACAACCACATTGCTAAAGTGGTTAGAAAATCCTTCTACTTGGCCCACTTTATCATAAAGGGGTTTTCATCTAGGAATAAAAAAGTTATTGTCCCCCTCTACTCATCACTCATTAGACCCATTATTGAATATAATGCCCCATTCGGGATGTACCTAACAAGACATCTGCAACAACTGGAGAGGCCTCAAAAGTGCATCACAAAGAGAATAATGGGCCTTAAACAGATGCCCTATGCCATGAGGCTAAAAAAACTCTGTACTCGGTCGTGTACTGGCTACTCAGAGGTGATCACTGCCTGACGTACAAGGCTATGTCAAACCCCGAATTGCTAGAAATGCTCCACCTAAGGAAAACCCAATCCACCAGAGCTACACGCTCAAGGGACATAAACCTGACATCAACAATAACAGGACGTGTTGGAGGGACAGATTCATGTCCCAGAGACTCCCCTTGCTCTGGATAAGATTCCCGTATATATGAGGCAGAGCTCCTCATTGGCACTCTTCAAGAGAAATCTTAATGAGTAGATGGGAAACAGGAAATTCACCCCGGGAATCACTTCTGTGGCCCTGCTTGACAGGGGGGCAGATAACTAAACCACTAGATAGGGAGGCGATAGCACAACATTTTTGGCAAGGCTTAATTATGCCCTAGGGCCAATAGCCTAGTACCTCCCTATGAGACGTTAAACCAAGGCTCTATCTTCCTGAGTGGGTGGTAGTTCATGTGGACATAAAAGATGTCGTGGCATTAATTGAAAAAAAGAGTAGGGATGTTTTATTAACATATTACAGTCTCACTTACCCATCCCTTGTTTTTTTTTTTTTGTTTTGTTTTGTTTTATTAGAAATACAATATCTGCATATGTCGTCACCTTGCCTTCCTCATTTCATACATACATGTCTATAATACTGCAATCATTATTTATTTATTATTTATTTACATTGGTTAACCGGTATAGTCCACTGGACACAGGTCC
Source organism: Protopterus annectens (assembly GCF_019279795.1). Lineage (NCBI taxonomy): Eukaryota > Metazoa > Chordata > Ceratodontiformes > Protopteridae > Protopterus > Protopterus annectens. Next base: position 848,652,786 of record NC_056726.1, on the reverse strand, counting down.
ATTTTCAGTGGAGTCCCGGGGAGAAAAGCTCCAGAAATAAGAAAACATGTAATATATAGTGTGTAGACAAAAGTTACAAAGAAAAGTTACATTTAGGTACAGTTATACATAGGTCAAGTAATAACTACAGACATAACATAATTGGCAAAACAGAGAAGTAATACATTATTATATAACATTATTGCAACATAATTAATTACAAATAAGCACATCCTCATCGGGCATCCTCATTACTCCTCTCTTAATATTTTTTTTTCTCATTCATTCGTCATAACTTGTACCCATGAATTTTCATAACATTTCTTTATTGCATTATTATTTTTTCTCCTATGCTACATGCCTCTAAAATCTGTCACATTGCTTCACTGCTCAAGTAATCAAAGGCTTTAGCTGCATCACATGTTGTCAGTCTTCTTTATCATCATTACCACTTCTTTCACTATAATTAACATTTTTTCATCTCTCTTCATTTTATATCATAGATCCCTTGTCCTGCTACATCATCCAATACTTTCTCCATTGTTCTTCATATTAATCACTACTGTAGTAGCCTTAACTGTACAAGTTATATTGTGACAGCCAGCTTCCAAACCTTCAGGGCACCTTCCACGTGCCCAAACTGTCGAGCAGATCAAGCTGAGCTCACTAAAAAGACAAGTTTGGGGGCAAAGCCATTCAGACTTTAACTGCCACTGAAGAGTATGCTCCTCTGAGGCTTTTGAGAATCGACATTCAATTTGTGGTTTCCTTAGCTGGGGAGATAAGTTCCCTTTGGGGAGAAAAAAACTTCCATTTTTTTATTTTTTACTAATGTTTTATTACTTTCCTCTTCAGGAAAGTTATTTTAAAGCTAGGAGTGTTGTGCTTTAATGGATTGTCTTAAGACCGTAACATACTTTTAAATGGAGCACTCATTGTTTCTGTCAGTTTACAAGTATTGTTATCTAACTGATAAACTGCCATAATGTTTGAAAGTGGTTTTTCTGTCAAAGAAAAATAACTTTTGTGGACTAGTAGTTTCACTGACATTGTTGCTCATTTCCCCTAGGATGGAATCACCATTTTCGGCTTGGCAAGGGAATATATTTTCACGTCCACAGTCGGACCTTCTTACAGCTACAAAAAGAAAAGTTAAACAAACAGTTGTTGCCACCACAGCAGGCTTGCAATTTGCCTCAGCTACATGTGGGTGACTCCTGTGGCCATTTGTTTTACCTCAGACCACTTATCTTGTACCCGGATTCCCCTGGTGTAGCACCTGCAACCATTATTGGCCAGGGGTTAGCCTGGTCTTCTGCGACTGTTGAGGTCCCCTCAATGGGCAAGTGAGAACTACCCTTGTTGGTCCTGGGAGAGGGAAGAGGGAAGGTTTTCAGTCAGAATTCTGTGCTATTCCTGGGAAACCAGCAGCTGCTATTATTAACATGTTTGACCCCATTTTTCCTGTCAAAAAAGAAACAGAAAACCAAACATGTATCTACTTCTCTTCAAATGTCTTTGGATAGGAGTAATTTACTGGGAATGGCTCAGAGTTTGATTCAGGCTGTTGATTTTCTTGTAGAGTAATTTCTGATAAAAGAAAGAGGGATGCCAACTTTCCTGAAGAGCTTCAAGAGTCTGAATCTGAACAGGAGGATTCAGGTACGGATTCAGCATTTTGTCCTCAAATATCTGACTCGGATTCAGAGGAGAGCTTTCTTTCTGATTCTCCCTGTTGGGGGTTCTGTTTCTCTGAGACTTTTGCTAGAATGCCGCAGTGTTTTCAGTGGGAGAACACTGAGGTTTCTCAGTCCCTCAAAAATACTTTGAGTTGTTACAGAAGGATTTTCCAGAACCTACACTCATTTCTCTTGTCCGGTCTGCTTTAGAGGATGTGTATCTTCTTGCTTGCAGTTTTCCTGATAGTCAACCAGCTGTCCTTAAAAAGGCAGATAGGATGATTAAAGGTCCTCAGTCTTTTAAAATTTTGTAGACTATCCCTAAACCTGACCCAGCAGCTATAACCTTATTTGACTCCTGTGCTGCTAAGCACTTCGCTAATTTCAATCCTATTCATTCTGATAAGGATGGAGAAATTATTGATAGGTATGGGAAAAAGTGTCTACTGCAACTCTGAATTTCAGAATTTTAAGTTGTCAGGCTCATATAGTAGTTTATTCAGGCAAAATGTGAAAGTATGAGGAGTGTTTTATGTACAGATTATTCTTGTGAAGAAAAACCTGCTTTGAATAACTTAGTTTCCTTTATTGCACAGGTTACTACTCATTACTTGCAGTGTGTGTATGACTATGTTTATGCTTCTCCCAGGGCTACAGCCACTGGTATGTTTTTAAGGAGGTTTGCATGACTGCATTCTCAAAATATTCCAAATGGTATTAAAATGAGATTTTAAATTCTCCCTTGGACCAAGGTTTAGTGTTTTGTTTCATCTACTACAGAGGTGATCAAAAAGTGTGATGAAAGGGCAGATCTGATCCAGGGAATCTCTCAAGATTTTTCGACCTTCTTTTTCCAAATTCTCCAAGGGGTTTTCTTTCTCCTCATCCAGTTTCTGCAAGAAACAAAATAAACAGTCTCAGCAGAATTCAGGTAAACTGGCATTTTTCAAGAAGTGGCAAGGAGGTTCCAAAAATGTCTCAAACCTCCTAAAACTAAGAAAACCCCCAACAAATCTGAATGTCTGTTCAAGAGTCTTGTGACCCCCTCCCACCCTGGCCCTCTTTCTCTTCCAAAAAATTTGAATCTCCATTTTTTTCAGTTTGGCAACAGATTGTTTCAGACAAATGTGTTCTGAAAATCATTCATCAGGTTTACAGATGGCAGTGAGAGGAGACGACTCCTTTCCAGGGGGGCATTTCTCATCCAGAAGATGTTTTGTTTCCCCCTGTGCTTTATCACATGCTGTCCCAAGGAGTGATAGAACCAGTTCCTCCTTCCCAGGTGGGGAAGGGGTTTTATTCAAAGATTTGCTTAGTCCCAAAGAAAGAAAATGCTTGGAGACCAGTTCTGGAGCTTTCCTTCCTAAACCTGTTTGTGATCGTGCCCAAATTCAAAATGATGTCTCTTCACAACCTGTTGCCTCTTTTTCCTCTTTCAAGTTTCTTGCTAACATTAGACTTAAAAGGTGCTTGTCATCACATTCGTATTCACCCAGATTTCTGTTATTTCTTAGGGTTTTGTGTGTCTGGATCACAATATCAATTCTCTCTACCTTACCATTTGGACTATCCACTGCACCAAGAATGTTCATCAACTCTCTAGATCCAGTTGTATCTCATTGTAGGTTACAGGATAGGATCTATATCACATTGTCGAATTGAGAAAATAGTGAACGGCTATAATATCCAAAATGCCGTTCATCGAAATGTGTTTTGTGGGGTCGCAGTCCAGTGGGGATTGGAATATTTGCCCTTTCCTCACTGTAGTGCGATCTCAGAGTTGGTATATCTAATTAGCAGGGTTGTGAGGGGCACAGCCCCCCACAAAACACATTTCGATGAACGGCGTTTTCGATATTGTAGCCATTCGCTATTTTCTCGATTCGACAATGTGATATAGACCCACAAGATATGCTCATTTTCAAAATTAGATGAACTGCTTGCTTATCTTTAAAGAAGCTTTTTCAAAATGTCAGGAATTGCTCTTTCTTAGGTGAGAGATCTCTTGCACAAGCTAGGATTCCAAGAGAACATTTAAAAGTCTTTCTTGACCCCTTTGCAGACTAGCCATGTTAGCCTGGGATGTAGCTTCACAGCACAGTCTCACTCTGCAGGCATCCAGCATTACATCAGAGCAAAATTGTGTGGCATACAGATGGAACAGGACAAGGCAGACCCTCACAAATGGAAACTAGATCTGGGGGTCTTCCAAGATTTGATTAATTCATGGGGAATTCCTCAAATAAACCTCATTGTCTCACCTCTGAACAACTGGTAAAATTCTGTTCCAGGACATCATGCCAGAAGGGCGGGAAGAGACAGATGCCATTTCTTTTCTTTTTTTCCTTACATCACAAATGTTCCTGTATGCATTTCCACTAATATCCAGAGTACCTCTGAAGATTCAGAAGGAATCCCCCAAGATCATTGTGGTGATTCCCTTCTGGCCGAGGCAGCCATGGTTCTCCTTTCTTTTGGAAGTGGCAAGGGGCAATTACCACAAGCTTCCTCGCAAAAATGGTTACTTGCGTAAGAATAGAGGTGTTTGATACACTTTGACATCAGTCATCTTCAACTGACTGCCTGGATGATAGTGTTAATTCTTCTTTAGCCATGTGTTTTCTGAGGATGTGCATGCAGCAGGTACTAATGTAATCAAGAAAGCCTGTTACTAGAAAATCATATATGATCAGCATGTCTGCCTAAGGATCTTCCTCTCTCAGTGCAGACTCCTGTCAAAATATTCTTGAAAGGGATTTTGCATAAGAGACCTCCAAGTAAACCAGTGGCCCCTCCTTGGGAATCTTAATTTTGTGTAAGAGAAACTAATACATATTTCATGTGAACCAGTTAATCTAGCTGACTTGAGGTTCTTAGCATGAAAAAACAATTTTATTGAAGCTCTGACCTCTGGAAGAAGAGTCTCTGAGTTGCAAGCTCTTATGGTGATTTAACCCTACTTATTTTTCACAAGGGTATGGTTTCTCTGAGAAATAATCCTTCGTTTATGCCTAAAGTTGTATCTAGTTTTACTTTGAGTCAAACTATCCATCTTAATATTTTATTTTCCTGAATCTCTAAATGAGGGTGAAAGGATACTTCTTATCTTGGATGCCCACAGACAGCTTGGGTACTATCTTGACAGAACTAAATCTTTCAGATCGTTGGATCAGTTGTTCATTTCTTGGGAAGGTAAGAAGCAGGGATGACCTGTGTCAAAACAGACTATTTCCAGATGGTTGTCTAAGGCTGTTATCTTTTGTTATTCTCACAGTGACAGATGTATTCCAGGCAGGGTCAAGGCAATGACCTTGAGTTCTTCTGTGGCTTTTTGGAAAGGCTTGGATTCTAGAACTATTTGAGAAGCTGCCACTTGGACTCTGTTCATACTTTTACAAAGCACTTTAAGCTGGATTCCTTCCCTAGGTTTAGATATTACTTTGCTAAGACCATTCTGCAGGGGCTCCTGGGCCCTTCTCCTTCCACCTCCCAAATATAGTTAGCTATGGTATTCAACCCATATCGGTAAGACTGCTGCAACAGTGATCAATATGAAGGACATAGTACAGTTGTGTAAGTTGAACTTACCATAACAGTTGGATTGAATGATTGCTGCTGCAGTAGCAACTCCCTCCCTCCATCCCTCTTGATTTTTGGTGTGCTTTTTTATGCCAGGGTGTGAATATTTATTTTTTGTTATTCCTAGCCTTGTCCTTTCAGAGCTCAAACTCCTTCTCCCCCTCTCTCTCTCTCTTTCTGCTGGCAGGAAAGCTGTGAAGGGCTTTGTACCCAAACTGTCAAGCATCTCAAATCGAGTTGACTTAAAGACAAGTTTGGGCGTGGAAGGTGGCCTGAAGCTTTGGAAGCCTGCCGGCTGTTATATCCTTGGCAGGAAAAACTCTTATAGCTAAGGTTACTGCAGCAGTCCTCATTCGAACATCTGCTGTTATGGTAAGTTCAGCTTACACAACTGTACTTTCTTTTTTGTAGAATTTTCATAAATATTTTATATTCAATATTCCTTAGTGTTGTATTCTTCCATTTTTTTTATAATTTTTCTTCCATCCTTTTCCATACAAATTTTATCACTCTACCGCATGTCTTTTTTCCGTTGTACCTTTCTTCATCCATTCATTTAATATTAAAAAAATGTTATTCTTTCATTTGTAATGCTCATAACTTATACCATCCAATCTTGGTGCTGATTCATTCTTACCTTCCTTTATCACATTCTCTATTTATTCTATTGCTATACCAATTTCTAAAAAAAATACTTGCTTAGATTTTTTACTTTCCATTCTTCTTCACCATCTATTTCTTCTTTTTCATACATTTTCTCTACAAAATTCTCTAACACCTCCATAATATCTTATTGTTTGTATTTTGTTTCCTTTGCTATCTATGATCCATCATTCCTTCTCACATTTTACTTATTTTCTTAAGTAAGCGGTGACCTCCTCTTTCTTCCTTTCAGAAAAAAAGCCTTGCCTATACAACATTTATATTTTTTCCTCAATCTTTTCATGCATCTGTTTTTCTATTTCCCTTATTTTGTTACTTTTTGTTCTGTCTCTTTCTCATAATTCCACAAAAATTCATTTTATTTCATTTTTTCTTCTTTCCACTTTTAAATGTATGCTTTTATACTTCTGTTTGCACATTACTCACCACCGTGTCCAATTTTTATAAAATGTTCTCATATTTATATATTCCCATAATATTTATTTTTCTCTTAAAATTTCTTCCTCCTTTTTAAACTCTGTAGTTAATCTCTTTTTTGCCTTTTCCTCCTGTATTATTTTATTTATTTATTTATTTACATTTGTTGACCGGGAGAGTCCGACTTGACACAGGTCTGTTTTCAGCGGAGGCCCGGGGAGGAAAGCTTCACATTAAGTATTACTTGCATTATACAGTTAAAAAACATAACATTTAAATATAAACATTAGTCCAATTTTGCTGTTTTCCCTTATTCTAGCACATACTGTTATATGATCTGACAACTCTTTCATTTTTAAACCATGTAATCAATTTTTTTAAAAAAAGTTCCTCTTTTTTTTCTCTCCATTCTTTTTTTATAAATATACATTTTATTAATTCCTTTTCCCTTAATAATGTAATGTTCCTTTTCCCCTTTTTCCTCAGCTTATAGTTAAAATCTCCCATCATCACTATTGAAATATTTACTAGCATGTGTTTTTTTAATTTCTTCAAATAATTGTTTCCTTTCACTAGTATTAGTATACAGATAAATGATGATTAAACTTATACATTTGTGATTCATTCTCATATCAGATATCACTTCCCTTCTTGGTATTACTTTTGCTACATCTAAAATCTGTATGTCTTCATTTTTTTAAAAGAATTCCTGTTTCAGAACATGTCTCATTTTCTACAGGCCAAACAATTTGCATCCCCCCACTGTATTGTTTGTGTGTTTTCTTCTTGGTTACAGCTGGTATGTAGCAAGAAAAAATATTTTTTATGCAATACCACCAACAACAACCTCCTTATATTAATACCAAAAGTCATTTATCATCCTATTTGGAAGTGTTTTACTTCCAGATCTTGCTTTCATTTTCCTTCTACTAAGTCTCCCACCAACTGATTTTTCACATTTTTGTTCTTTTCCTATCTCCATTTCTCCTCATCCTTCCTCTTAACTTTCTAACATTGCAAATCTGTTCTCTTCCTCTATTTTAATAACCTCAGTTTAAACTTTCTTCACTATCCCCTTCCTGATATCACCTTCCTCTTTCAACATTTTCTGTAGTAATATTTTTTTATTGTTTTACTTTCTTATGAGCTTTCCTCTTTATCTACTTTTTCTTTTCTAATATGGGACAGTAAAACCATAATTGTCCAAATTTAAAAATTTTTTTTTTTGCTGTTAAGTCCCCTCTCCCCACATTGGCCACACTTTTGTTGGTTATAGCCTTGTACTAAATAATTTTCATCCCTACTAAAATAACATGCTTTGGGTTGGCCACATTACCTAACAAATCCTCTCTTACCATTCACAGTTATTGTATATGAAATATGTTAAATTTTGACATAGGTATGTACTAGGCTAATGGCCCTTTGGCCTTTACAAGCCTAGCCATAGGATTACGCTAGCCTAGTGCCACCCGACCTTAGTTCCCAGTGCCTCTGTCGAATAGAGCCACTGGTGTTATCCCTGGGGTGAATTTTCTGTTTCCCATCCACTCATCAAGATTTCTCTTGAAAAATAACCAGCCCTTGCAAGACTTGAACCCAGGACCCTGCACATCATAGCCACAACAAGTTACTACTAAGCCATCTGAGCTTAACATCCATTGTTAACCACACTTCCCAACTCCCAGTCAATTCATTTTTTTCATCACATATGTTTTTAACCATGTATTTTATTACATGGAGAAAGAAAGTTTTAACTCATGCTCATCCATATTGGAAGTCCTAAATTGCACATTTATTTTCTGTTTAAGTTGTAATCTCAGGCTCTGAAATAGTCATTCCATGGTGGTAATATATTTCTTTTTGTCAATCTATCATAATGCTTCCAGCAAGTTAAGGCTTTCAGAATTCACTTCATAAAAATGTTCAGCTGCCAAATGAATAAATGTTCTCATGTCTTTAATGTTAAACTCTAGTGGCCTAAATATGTTGTTCACACTGCCATCACTTTTATTTTTACCAATGGTTGTCTTCTCTGTGGCTGATGAGAAACTGCAGATGTTTGTTCCCTCTCAGTTCCTTCTTCTAGTCTTCCTTGCCTTGCTGCATCTGCATAACTGCTGTTTTTTTGTAACAAAAAAACCTGTTGCAAAGGTAAACCCTTAACACTGGCTCTCCACCAGTAGGGAATAGCTCCACTGTTTTCCCTTCACCAGCTGTTGCTTCTGTTTTCAACCTCTGTTTCTTCCTGTAATAGACTTTCCACCATGACACCCCATTGCATTTCCTCTCCTTTTGACTCTGACTGGTTTATCAAATCTATCAGCACTTTTTGTCTCTAATCCTCCAGTTTCCAGCTCTGTAACAATTATTTCATCTCCATTCTCCTTTCACCAAGTTTTCTCCTGCTCCTCCTACTATCTCTGCTACACTCTCCTCCATCTTGGAATTCCCAGAACTGCAGTAGCAGTCCTTTGGCATCACCTAGCAAGTCCAGAGAATTTTTCACTTTCTTTCTTCCAAAGAGTTGGCCAAATTTCCCATAGTCAGTATTAATACCACTTTGGTTCTCATCTGAAAAGAGGCTATTAGTCTAGTGGGGCTAACCTGGTCAACAAAGGATAAACAAGCAAAATAAATGATTCACATGTTTCCTGTGGTTAAACAACATGTGGGGAAAATCCAGTGGTACCTCAGGTCAGTTTGGACTCTGCATTCACACCCTTTATCTTTTCATATCCCTGTTTTGGGATTTGTAAAGAGGGATATTCTATGGTGGTTAGACTAGACCTCTTGCAATCCATATCTCCAATCTTCCGTTCCAGTCCCCCTACAATCTGTCACTACTGATGTATAACAGCTGGTGTGGGGAGCAGTTTCCAAAGGCAGAACAATGCAAGTTCTGTGGAACCCTTTAGACAGATAGAAACACACAAATGAGATGTTGGCAGTGATCAATACCTTGAAAGCCTTAAATCATCTGTGGTCCACAGGACATGTGCATGTTTATACAAACAAAAGTACAGTGGCATGAAACATAAATGAACTAGAAAGTACCAGATCTTTACACTCTCTGCAGAATTTCTTTGATAGGCTGGGATATAACTCCTGAGCCCAGTTTGACTCTTTGGGCTTTATACATTCTGTCAAAGGCAAAACATGATTACAGACAAGTTCAGCTGGACCAGAGCAGACCTCCACAAATGGAAGCTTCAACTTGGGGGTCTTTCAAGAATTGATCCATCTGTGGGGAGCACCTCAACTAGGTCCATTTGTATTCTGTCAGAACAGACAACTACATATGTTCTGCTCCAGTACCCCTAGTGATCAGACCTGGAAGATGGATGCCTTCTCATTCCCATGGATGTGGATGTTTCCCACCCTTTCCGCTGATATCCTAGGCTCTTCTAAAGATCCATATGGATTTTCCAAAATTGTGGTGGTGACTTCCTTTTGGCCAAGACAGCAGTGGTTCTCTCTTCTTTTCAATCTGGCCATGGGGAGTTACCAAAGGCTTGCACACTTTAGGTTTGCTTATACAAGGTTGTTTGATATACCATAACCTAAAAACACAAACTAACTGCCTGAGTGATAAAATGTTGATGCCTTTTAGGCACCTGCTTTGTGAGGATGTGTAGCAGGTATTAAAAGAGGGGAGAAAATGCAAGTAGGAAGTCATGTATGTGCAAGAAGAAAAATATTTCTAGTTGGTGCCAGTTCAGGTCTAGCTGCCTCTGGTTCTTGACTGTTTGTATGACTTACTGTCTGGGCCTGCCTTATTCCTCTACCAAGGTGCATTTGAAGGCCATTTCTGCTCGTCAGCTGTTTTACCCTCCCCATTCTAACTGCAGTCAAGTTAAACAGGTAGCACCTGCTTGGGATCTTAACTTTGTGCTTGAAAAGTTTACTCTTTTTTATTTGAACCAGCTCATCAGGCTGAATTGATGTTCTTTACATGAAAGACTAAGTTGCAAATACTTGTGATGAGTCAACCCTACTCATTTATCACAAGGACAGGGTTTGCTTTAGAACTATTCTTCCTTTATGCCTAAAGTGGTCTGAGTTTTACTTTAAGCCAGACTATTAATCTCCCTTTCTCCTTTCCTGAACCCAAGAGAAAGGTAGAAATGATTATTCACACTCTGGTTGTTCACTGGCAGCTCAGGTACTACCTAGACAAAACTTGAATCTTCAGGAAAGCTGATCATCTGGTTGTCTGCTATGAAGATTAGAAGAAAGAACAACAGTGTCAAAGCAGACTATTTCCATATAGTTGTGTCATGCTATTGCTTTTTGTTACACTCACCATAAAACTATTTCTTTGCAAGGCTAGGGCTGACTCCAAAAGGGCTTTGGCTTCTAGGTGTTGTTCCATAAAGAGGTAGACTGTAGAAATATACTATAGGCAGTAGCTTGTTCCTCTGTAAAGACCTTTACATGTAGTACAGGCTGGATTATTTTTCCAGGTCCAGAATAGGCTTTGCTATGACCATTTCTCAGGGGCTTCTGGAGTCTTTTAATTTATTTGTCATCTTACTTCTGAGTACCCTAATAGGTTAGGTTATTGCATCATTGATTTATACCCTGAACACAGTACAGTTGTATAAGTAAACTTACCAAAAAAGTAGATGTTGAAGTTGCTTCCTCACTTTCCAGCCACCTTATTTTAATTTTTTCCTTTTATGTTACCAGGGTGTGAATGTGTACACTCTTGTATATAGTTTAATGTTGGGTTTGTTTTTAGCATTGTTCTTTCAGGGCTTTTGTCATTCTATCTAGGTAAAACATATTCTGAGGATATTCCTGCACTGTCTTCATGTGGCTGTCACCTCAAGTTCCTGACCATGTATGAGAAGGTGCCCTTAAGCTTTGTATTCTAGCCAGTTGCAAAGGGCAGTACTTAAACAGCTTAGGCTTCTGCAACAGTGGTCTGTTGTAACATTTTCTGATGTGATATATTTACTTACATAACTGTACTTTCATGTTCTGGTCTCAGCTAAAACTTCTACCAAAGCTGTTTTTTTCGTTTAACACTCCCCTATTCCTTTGCTTATTCTGTATTATCTGGGAGGGAAGACGGTCATTAAACTGCAGTTCAAACTTCTGCTTTTCGTCATCCCACTATATTAACTTTCTCTTCCTAGTTATTTGCTACCAGTACCTTGGTTCTTTTGATGATTTTCTCCCAAAAATTCAGTCCCATCTTCCCTATTTTGTATACCCCTACTTGCCGTCATTCCTGTTGGCAAATTCTCCTCTCTCCATTCTCATATTGGCTTAGCTCTTAGAATACTTTTTGCTACTTTATGAATGTGATATTCTGTGCGGTGGTTATTTTCCTTAAGGCCTTACATCCGCCATCCTAATCTGTCATTATTTCTTGAACTTTTTATCATCATCCATTTCGATTTATAAACTTCTGCTTGTGTTGTGTATATAAGCCTTAAGTGTGTAGCTCTCAAGTTTCCCTTCAAATCAGGTAGTCCTAAACCATCTTGTTCTGTAAGGGGAATCCATTTTGCCTCCTTTCCCTCACAAATAAATTCCTTTATCTCTTTATTAATTATGGTCCACAACTTCTCCAGTAGTTGGTAAAAAAAAAAAAAAAAATGCCTGACCTCTATACAAAACTAAAGGGACTAGAATCCTTTTCACTGCTTCTTTCTATCCTTATCCCTAATGAAGAGTTTTCATCTTCTCAATTTTTGTATTTTCTTTTATTTTTGTCTCCTCTTGCATGTCCATAGCAGCCATAATAGAATAATTTTAACCTGTAGGCTTAAATATTTTATCTCATGTTCCCATAAATATTGACATTTCTGAATCAATTCATATCAAAACAGTACTTCTGAGTACCTAGAGCTGACTTAACATATGTAGAGGAACATGGAATATGTCTGGACCAGGTGGAAATACAGTATAACATGTCTAGAGATACAGATACCTTAGTGTTTAGCTGGATCCATTTCTAAATTTCACTACCATGTCTAGGAATAACGACTTTGCCACAGTATGACTACCCTGATAATAGAGCTGGTTATATACACAGTAGGACATGGTGTCATAGTCTGGCCATTTGATGACTAGTAATACTTACACACGTACCCAGCTAAGGCTTTACACTGTGCAGCTAGCTCAGAATCTTTTGATATGTAACAGGTGCACACAGGAGGAGACCGCACCACTGCCTCACTGTTAGTTGAATGTTTGCCCACTACCTTCAGGGTAACCCTATTCTTTTGTATACCTCTCTGTAAAATATAAATTTTGACTACTGCAACACCATGAGATACCTGGTTTCAGCTGAACCACTGCTTAATGACTCTCAGATCAACTGATTCCTTGGGTATGTCTGTGGTAGCTCTGGTTCATTTGTTAACTCACACATCCAGTGTATTTTCCATAAGACTGCCAACTCTCTGGAGCTACCTTCCTGAGGTCATTAGGCTGCACACCCCATTTCTCTGCTTTCTGCTCCCACTCAAGCTTTTCCATAAACAAACTGCTGCTAGTTGGGTACTGTTAGTAATGATATCTCATTAGCACATAATCTGCAAGTCCATATTTGGCCAAGCTTAATAGTATCTTGAAAAGCTGAAATTCTATGTCATGTAGTACTGATATTGTTTCTTTTTTGAATGCTGAGATTGTGTCATGGTGGGAAAAAAAGCTCAGATGTCCGGATTATCTACATCAAAAGTAAATAAATAACAAAATATACATTGTGTATTACCTGTTCATTTGTAAATATAATCAGTGTATTTTTCAGTGTTTGTTAAGTAGATTGAGTATTTTCTAATATTATTTCTGATGGCGTGCCATTGCAATTTTAGAATAGACGCACTGTGGAGTTGCTTCATAAACATCTTCATCTCTTATTCCCTTATGCTGTGGATGTTTTCAAAAGATCTGCAGTACTACTTGATACCAGCTCACAGGAAAGTGTTATCACCATTAAGCTTCAAGGTATGAAACACCTCTTTATTATATTATTGGATAAACAGTTTTCATTAGTAATTTTTGCTGTATATATATATATATATATATATATATATATATATATATATATATGCTATTGTAAAACATCACTGATCAGTACTTTACTTACTAGGTAATGCTAACAGCAACTTTCAGTAAACTTAAACATAAGATGTTCTGTAGTCCTGTCTTGCCTTCATTCTTACATATGGGTTCGGAGCCGATTACAAAGTCTCTAAGTTGGCTCGTGGCAAGGTAGGTATCCCATAATGCACTAGTAAGAATCCCCAGATCTCGTTTGCCACATCTATGTGTTCAGAAGTGCTCTCTTTCTTGGCTGTGGTTAAGTTGGAAATTTTGCTTATTCAAAATGTTATAGTGGTTCTTTTTTGACTATAATAGTTAGTTTACTATTAATAACGTAACAGTTGTTACCTAGTAGTAGTAGTTGGTGTGTTTTCTAACTTTTATTGCAAATTGTTGTTGCAAATTGTTGGCTGTCACTTCCGCAGGCCTTTCCTCACTGGTATCCCTTCTTTCTGTGTGCTAGTTATTACTAAAATTTTTCTTAGGCAAAAGTCCATTTTTTGTTAGGACCTATTCTAGCTTTTGTCTGTTGCATGCTTGCTTGTTCTCTATCTCACCTTCCCTTCATTTCAGGGCTAGGCCCGTTTAAGTTAGAGGACCTAGTCCTCTATTGCCTTTCCTTGTGTGTTGTTTCCTCAGCAAGACTAGGCCCGTTTAAGTTAGAGGACCTAGTCCTCTGTTTTTTCCTTGTGTGTAGTATTTTCTTGAGCAGGGCTAGGCCCGGTTAAGTTAGAGGATCTTGTACTCTCTTCCTGTCATCCTCTATGTTTATATGTTGTGATTGTGTTTGTGACAATATGTCTAAAGAATCTAAAGATCATAAACCTTTGGGTTTTAAAAAATGTCTTAAATGTTCTCAAAAAATGTCCCTGACTGACGGACATAGTATTTGTGTTTATTGTCTGGGATCCATACATCTTCAGGAGACATGTACCTTTTGCCACTCTTTTAGTTCTTGGGTTTTCCAGGAAAGGAAGAACAAATTGATCTTGAAAGGTCTCCTTAAACCTTCTTTTGAGAAGGATTTAGCCAGCTCTTCATCTTCTCATTCCAGGTCTCCCGCTTCTAAAAAAGAGAAGGTCAAGTCAGTCAACAGACAGTCTCCCACACCGACTGTTAAATCAGGACCACCACAAAAAATTGCTAAACTGGACAAATCTTCTACCTCTTCGGCTCCTCTGCCTTCAGAGCTGGTTGAGGTTATTGACATTGACATTCCAATTTCAGCCCCAACTTTTTCGGAGCCAGTTACTGAACCCATACCTCAGAGCCAGTCTAGAGATTTATTACCGGTGTCCCCGACACTCAGATCTCTAATTTTACAGAGATCTCGATCACCTACTTTGTCTTCCAGATCCTCCAAGAGTCTTTCTGAGGAGGATGTCGAGAGAGTGGTGCTTAGACTCTTGAAGTCATCAGCGCTAGTGAATTTGTTGCCGGCTCCAACCCAATCAGTTCCGGAGCTAAGGCCATATTACCTGCTTCTGTTCCTCCTCCAAGCCACATCGGTCTTTTGGAGCCAGAGCTATCGGTGCCATTTGTTGTGGAACCGTTGGTTCCAGCACCCCTACTGTCTTTCTCGGAGCAGAGTTCCGCTCTGACACCTTTGGTGCCATCTTTGGTGTCTAGGAGCAGAAGCTCACCAGTCAGCCCCAACAGGGACGCTCGGACCCAAACCTTTTCGGTTTCAAGCCTACCTCTTGGTGCGTCGGATCACCTGAGCTCGGATCCTACGTCTGTCTCGGAGCCGATCGCTCTGGGGCCGAGGGCTATTTCTGCTTCCTCTGAGCTGGAGGTGTCCTTGGAGCTGGAAAGATCTGCCTTCGAGATGATGAGGAGCGTGCTGTCTAGGTCTTCAGCTCCACACAAGGGTACCAATGCTCTTCCCCCTCAAGCTCCAACCTCTGTCTCAGCACCATCTCTCTCTCTCTCTCTCTTGACAGCAGAGACCCGCAGCTTCAGGAGCCCCCATTGGTTGGCCCCCAGTCTTCCGAGACCTCCCCAGAATACTCTTCTGAGGAGCCTCCTCGGAAGAGAACTTGCAAGAGGAAGCATGTAGATGCCCCTGATGAGTCCATCACCTCTGACACTGACCTCAACGAGTCAGAAGGGTCCCCTAGGTCATCCTCTGATGATATCTCCTTCATAGATATCCTAGAGATCCTGAAACAGAGAGGCGGCTGGCCCATTGTCACTCCTTCTGATGAGGAGTCAGTGTACCTGAAGGCTTTCGGGTGTCAACCTTCAGCCTCTTGGGTGTCTCCACCTTTCGATGAGCTGTTAGATTTAGTGAGTCAAAAGGTGTGGGAAACTCCTGATGCTGTGGAACCAGTCCCCAGAAGGCCCAATAAATTTCTTTCAGCTCCCAAAGAAAAATAATTTTTGACCAAAGGTGTGCCTGCAGATGCCATGGTGGTGGCAGCAGGTGCAAAGAAGGAACTAGCAGAAACTTCCTCATCTGTCCACCCACCGAACAAGGAGTCTTGAATGATGGACAGATACGGGAAGTGTATTTTTTCTTCAATGGCTTTTACACACAGATCGCTGAATTTACCTCACCCATTTCACTAGGCTTCAAAGAGATCTCCTAAAGGAGCTAGGAGATAACTCTCCAAGGTAATTTAACTGAAGGAGTCCCTGAGAAGGTTACTGCTCAGTTGTCTACCTTAAACTCCATTGTTAACTCCTCCATGAGGCTGATATCTTATGCAGCAGATGGAGCGAGCAGGGCAGCGGGTTCAGGAGTTTCCCTTAGGTGACACTCCTGGATGCACTTATGTAACTTTGCGAAGCCCTTCAAATCTATATTTACCAATGCCCCCTTTGACGGTTCCTCTCTGTTTAGACCAGATGCAAGAAGGAAGGGAAAACTCTCTCTGCCATGGGAGTATGTTTTTCCGTCCCATCTAGACCATACCCTAAGAGTCAGAGTGGCGGAAAAATGTGGTTCAAGAAATCTTAGAGATTTTTCCTGGGCACACAAGGTGATTCCTTCTTTAGCGGCAGAGGAGGAGGAAGTAATGGTAGACATTGCCCTAAAGGCAGGGGGGGGGGTCTGCAAAACCAGGGTGGCCGCAGTTCCTTTCGTGGACGTCCCTATCAGCATTCCTGAAGTGGGGCCCGACTGCGCTTCTCTGGAGCCAGTCGGGGGTCGCTTATCTTTGTACCCAGAAGCCTGGCATGACATCACACAAGACAAGTGGGTACAAAGAATAATTTCCAGAGGATACTCCACCTCATCTAACCAAGAAAATCCCAGATGTTCCACCCAATTACAGGGATCAAGCAACTATAGAAGTCCAAAAGTTGCTTCAAAAGAGAGTCATCCAAACCATCCCTGCAGACCAGATAGGACTTACTCCAGATTCTTTTTAGTGCCAAAAGGAACAGGAGACTGGAGGCCCATTTTGGATCTCAGCAAGTTAAACGAATCAGTAAAGAAGTCCATGTTCTGAATGGTAACACTGCAGTCTATACTCCCTCTGTTAGGGAAAGACAATTTGATGTGCGCCATAGACGTCCAAGAGGCGTAGTACCATATAAAAATGGACAGAGCATCAAGGAGTCATTTACGCTTCTGGCTGGGAGCCAGTCATTACCAATTTCCTGCTCTGCCCTTTGGTCTCACCACAGCCCCCAGGGTGTTCACCAAATGCATGGCGGTAGTAACGGCTCACTTAAGACGTCTTGGATTCCAAGTGTTTCCGTACCTGGACGACTGGCTCCTGACTGCCACCACTAGGCACCTACTTCTACAAGCCAGGGATGCAACCATCCAAATCTGCACTCAGCTAGGCATTACTATAAATTGGAAAAAGTCTGTCTTGTCACCCTCTCAATATATGACTTTTATAGACACAGAAATAGACACAGTCACAATGATGGCTCACCTTCCTTCAGACAGAATACAAAATCTAAGACAACAGATATACAGCCTGCTTCCCCAACACAAAGTCAAAGCGAAGACAGTGCTCAAACTTCTAGGAACCATGGCCTGTACTATAACACTAGTTCTGCTAGCCAGACTACATATGAGAATTCTACAATGGCTACTCTTTTCCCAGTGGTCTCTTCAGCAACTGCCTCTGTCTCATCCCATTTTAATAACAGAATCTTGCAAAAAGGACATTCGGTGGTGGATCCAGTCCAGTCAACTAACGATAGGGAGACCATCCATTCCTCGCCAACCCATTGCTACTGTGACCACAGATGCCTCCCAGATGGGGGGGGCATTATCTAGGAAAGACAGTCCAAGGCACATGGCAAGAACACAAGGCTCACATGCATATCAGTGTTCTAGAGATGAGAGCAGTGCTACTAACGTTGCAAGCACTTCACGGCTTTCTTCCTCTAGAGACAATAGCAATCCAATCAGGCCCTTGGGCCTATACAAGCCTAGCCATAACAATTCCCTGGCTATTTCTTCCCACAATATTTACTTCCCTGGACTCTTGTCTAGCAGGGTGACTGACGTGATCCCCCAGGTGAATTTCCTATCTCCCATCCAATCATCAAGGTTCCTTTTGAAGAGGGCCAAAGAGGCACTCTGCTTGACATGTATGGGCAGTCTGTTCCAGAGTATGGGGAGTCTCTGGGTGCGGAACCTATCCCTCCAGCATGTTTTGCTCATTGTGATGACAAGGTTTAGATCCCTGGAGCGTGTGTCTCTGAGGGATTGGGATTTCTTTAAGTGTAGCATGTCCAGTAGCTCTGGGTTTGACATGGACTTGTATGTTAAGCAGAGATTGCCTCTGAGTAGACAATATGCGACAGACTATAGGTGGAGTTTTTTTAGACGGTTAGCATAGGCCATCTGCTTTAGGCCTGTGATTCTTTTAGTGAGGTATTTCTGCAACCTTTCCAGTTGTTGCAGATGTCTTGAGAGGTACATACCAAACGGGGCGTTGTATTCTATAATGAGTCTAATGAGGGATGAGTACAGTAGGACAATGACCTCCTTTTTTCTGGATGAAAAGCCCTTAGTGATGAGGTGTGCCACATAGAAGGATTTCCTGACTGTTGTGGCGCTGTGGTTATTGAAGGTGAGACCACTGTCCACAAGTCTTTTATCACACTTTCGTTGTTTAGTGTACTGCCACCTATGTGGTAATTCACGGGTAATTAACTCTTGCCCTGTTCCTCTCCTGATTAAATTCTTTTATCTCTTTATTAATTGCCATCTGCAATTTTCCCAAATGATAAAAGTATGTCTGACCTATATATAAGATTAAAGGGATTAAACATTTTCATGGCTTGTGTCTTGCTGTCCATATCCATAATCAAGAGCTTCCAGTTTCTTAATTTTTGCAGTATCTTCTGTTTCTTTACTTCTTACATATCCTTAGTTGACATCCACTCCATACACCTAAATAATTTATCTTATAATGCTCTGCATAATTTTCAGTATTGCTGAACCAAGCCATGTGAGAATGCATAATTTACAACTATAGCCTTTCTTTTATTTTTCATTTATTTTATATACCAAAATGATTTGAAACTGTATGAAAATATTCCGCAACTTTGAAATGTCCTTTCCCAGATTTATCCAGTACAAAATAATATCTGCAAATAGGGGTTAACATTTCTTGATTACTACACCAAGTTATATCCAAGAATTTCTGAATCACTTCTTTTCTTTAACTGCTCTAAATATAAATCAAATAACAGAAGGGAATAAGAACATTCCTTCCTTATTCCTGTTTTCAAACACAGAGTGTCAGAGAGGAGACCTCCCACCTTAATTTTTGACCCCTCCTATATTCTTCCTTATGAGCCCTATTATTTTGTCAAGGAACAATAATGCTGCCATTGCCTTACTTAATTTTTTGCAGTTGACACTATCAAATGCCGCCTTCTGTATCACAGCACCCCAACAGCAGTTATGTTTTCTTACATTTTTGCTCTGTTAGTGTTGTTGAATGTAGAAGTCAAGAAGAATTTGCCAAAAATTGTCTGTATACAGACAATTTTTTGAACACGACTGGTCCTTAAATTTCTTCTTGGCTTCTACATTTTGTGTTGTTGGTTTTGGTGACAGTGAGGGAAGCTGACCGTGGTTTTACAATTTAGTGTTGTTGAATGTTTACTTCCCTTCCACAAAACCACACTGATCCATAGATGACAAGTTCAGCAGTGTCTTAGTCATTTTCATAGCTGATGATAATGTCCAAAGTAATAATGAAGGTAAAACCAACTGCAGTAAAAATAAAAATAGCAAATCATCAGACAAAGTAAGCTGCATGGTACCGGGCTGTAGTTCATTCTCCTAGCTAATATGGACACAAACATTTTATAATTGTGGTTTAAAATTAAAACGTGACTATATGAAACTAGATCTGAAGTGTTTTCATCCTGTTTTTGTAATACTGCTGTCACTGCTTTCTTCCAAAATGCTGGTAACCCCCTCCTTTTAATAGTTTTTTTAACACCTTTATTATTATTCATGATATAGACAAATATACATTAAAAGAAAGTAGAACAACTCATACTAGCTTTTTTTTCATTTACATGCATTATATATCACATACCTTTTCTTTCATTGTAGCTATCATCAGTCTAATATTACATTAATTAATTCCTCCCTTCCCTTAAAACTCCCCTTGAACATTATTGCGCATGTGTTGTTCCTACAATTTCAGTTTATGTCTATGTAATTTGCCCCTTCCCTTTTCTGAAGATCCCTCTCCCAGTTATTTATTTTTCTTATCATATTAAGTACTTAAAAGACAGTTGGTTTAGATTTTGACTTACATTTTCTAGTAATTGCTTTTTTGACAGCCAAAACAAATTAAATTTAATAAGGCCTCATTACACCTGTGTAATTTAGATTGTGTATCCTAGTTCAAAGAATTGTTGCAGCCATTTGCTCACCCAATATTTCTGACAGAGAAGTCTGTAGGGAATGTTTAAAATCTGACAGCTCATTGCACTTCCAAAACATATGTTCCCAATTACCTTTTAGGTTCATAGGTGCATACTAGGCTATCTGCCCTAGGGCATTTATAAGCCTAACCAGAATGTGTTTGGCTTTCGCCACCCATTTTAAATTTATTTTGCTATGCCCTTTTTCGAGGTTAATATACTGTGCCTCTGTCTAACAGTGACACACAAGTGATACCCGGGGTAAACCTACGATCTCCCATCCACTCATCAAGAAGAGAGTCAATGAGGGACTCTGCCTAACCTGGACTGGGATTTTATTCCAGAGTGAAGGGAGCCTCTGGGTTATGAATCTGTCCCTCCAGCATGTCCTATTTATTTCAGTGCTGAGGTTCAAGTCTCGAGCGTAGCTCGATGGGATTTGGATTTTCTGAGGTGCAGCATGTCCATTAATTCCGGGTTGGACATGGCTTTATACGTCAGGCACAGATCACCTCTGAACAGGTGGTATGCCACTGAGTAGAGCTGGAGTTTCTTTAACCGGGCAGCATATGGCATCTGTCCGTCGTCTGCTCCGATCTCCTCTTTGGAGGGATCTCGGCGCCGAGCTTCCCTCGTCTGCTCCGAGGGGGCTAGTGGCATCAGACCCTTGTCCGACCCCGCTCTCCCTCTCGGTGCTTCGGCGATGGTGAGTTCAGCTCCGACATCGGCCTCGGAGCCATCCCTGTCGGTGCCGGGGGGGGGGGTCCTAGTCTCTTCGGAGCGGGGACCTCCGGCCTTGCCCGATAGGGGTGCCTTCGAGGTCATGCGGAGCGTGCTAGAACCAGTGTCTGCCCCACAGTCGGCTCCATCAGCCCCTCCATCATCAGTGCCTGCGGTGATTTCTACCCACACCCTTGCTTCAGACCGCAGAGAGCCAACTCCTCAAGTTTCCCCATTGGGAATTTCCTCCTCTTCCGAGGCCTCTCCTGACCCGGTAGGAGAACCCCCTAGGAAGAGGCAGTGCAAGAGGAAGCACATTGACTCCCCTGAGTCTATCACCTCTGACACTGACTTAGAGGAATCTGAAGGTTCCCCTCGATCCCCCTCTGAGGATGTCTCCTTTGCTGACATCCTTGAGATCCTGAAACAGAGGGGGAACTGGCCAGCCCTTAACCCTTCAGAGGATGAGTCAGTGTACCTTGAGGCATTCGGCTCTCGCCCTTCTACCTCCTGGGTGTCCCCTCCCTTTGACCCCCTTATGGAAGTGGTGGCAAGGAAGGCCTGGATGGCTCCTGATTCAGTGGAACCCACCCCGAGGAGGCCGTCTAAGTTTATTACTGCCCCTAGAGATAAAGATTTTTTATCTAAAGGCGTCCCCGTCGATGCCATGGTGGTGGCCGCAGCCACTAAGAAGGAGTTAGCCGATCCTTCGGTACCTGTCCATCCTCCTAATAAGGAATCTAGGACCATGGACAGGTACGGTAAGCGGATGTTCACATCAGCGACCTTTTCAATGCGGTCGCTGAACTACTTATGTCACTTCACTCATCTCCAGAGAGATTTACTCAAGGATATGAGTGAAGAGGTAAAGGATCCAACAGCTGAGGGGTTCCAAGACCGAATGAACTCCCAGTTGGCAACCCTGAACTCCATCGTTAACTCCTCCATGCGGCTTGTCTCATATGCTGTGGATGGGGCGAGTAGAGCCGCAGGCACAGGCGTTGCCCTACGACGTCATGCCTAGATGCGGCTGTGCAACTTTGCGGACCCTTTCAAGGCGTCCTTCACCAATTCCCCCTTTGATGGATCATCCTTGTTTGGTCCTCAGGTGAAGGATACATTGACTAGGTGTGAGGTGGAAGGTAAGACTCTCTCTGCCGTGGGAGTCCGTTTTTCTACCCCTTCTAGGCCTTATCCCAAAGGTCAGAGGGGAGGAAAGATGTGGTTCTGCAAACAAACCCAGGGAGTCTCATCTGACGCACAAAGTCGATTCCCCTCTAGAGGCAGAGGGGGGAATAACAATAGATGCCACCCTAGAGGCAGAGGAGGTCCGCAAAACCAGGGTAGCAGAGAAACTTTCTCTGATAAACCCTTACGGCATCCCTGAGGTGCTGCCCGGCTGTCCACCTTCGGAGGCAGTCGGGGGAAGATTATCCCTGTACCCAAAAGCCTGGCTTTCCCTTACACAAGACAAATGGGTACAGTCAATCATATCCGAGGGTTACAAAATTCCCTTTATTCACATTCCATCCCAACCCAAAGGATCCCTTCCAGACGTTCCACCCAGTCTAAGGGAACAAGCAGCACTAGAAATTTCAAAGCTGCTATCAAAAAGAGCTATCCAATCAGTCCCAGCAGACCAACAAGGATCCGGAATCTACTCCAAATTCTTTTTGGTACCAAAAAACAGGGGACTGGAGACCCATACTGGATTTCAGCAACTTAAACAAGTATGTCAGAAAACAAAATTCCGGATGGTCACGCTACAGTCCATTCTACCCTTCTTGGGTCAGGACAATTGGATGTGCTCGATAGATCTTCAGGACGCATACTACCATATAAAGATGAACAGACGCTCCAGGAGATTTCTCCGCTTCAGGCTGGGAGCCAGTCACTATCAATTCAGAGCCCTGCCCTTTGCTCTCACTACAGCCCCCCCCGAGTGTTTACCAAATGCATGGCGGTGGTTGCGGCTCACTTGAGACGTCAAGGATTCCAGGTGTTTCCATATTTAGATGACTGGCTCCTTACTGCAACCACCAGACATCAACTACTTCTATCCAGAGACTTCATTATCCAAACTTGCCAAGCTCTAGGCATTTCAATAAATTTCAAAAAATCTGCCTTGTCGCCTTGTCAATCTATTACCTTTATAGGCGCCACATTAGACACACTCAATCTTTCAGCCAGACTTACAGAGCAGAGAGTGTCAGACATCCGCAAACAAGTTTACCTTCTCTTACAATGCAACAAAGTCAAAGCCAGACTAGTTTTGAAGGTATTAGGACTCATGGCAGCAGCTATCCCCTTCTCCCCTTAGCTCGCTCACATGAGGATCCTCCAATGGATGCTGTTTACTCAATGGTCCTTCCAACAGCTCCCGATGTCCCACACCATATTGTTGACTCAATCATGCAAGAATCAACTGTCTTGGTGGATCACATCACCTCAGGTTCTCCAAGGAAGACCCTTCACTCTCCCCCCCCAGTCGCCACGTTGACAACAGACGCCTCCCTGATCGGGTGGGGGGGGCATTATCAGGGCAGGACAGTCCAGGGCACGTGGCAACCTTTCGAGTGCCACTTGCACATAAATGTCTTAGAGATGAGAGCAGTGCTTTTAGCGTTGCAAGCCCTTCACGACTCTCTTCCCAAAGGGACTATTGCAATTCAGACGGACAACCTGTCCGTAGTGTGGTACATCAACAAACAAGGCGGAACCAGATCATACCCCTTATGTCGAGAGGCACTCAGACTTTGGCAATGGGCGATCTCTTCTCAGCGTTTTCTGGTAGCAACGCACATTCCCGGGAAATCCAACGTGATTGCAGACAAGTTGAGCAGGGCAATTCTCATGCCCCACGAGTGGTCTCTGAAGAAATCAGTACTGGAAGAACTGTTTCAACGATGGGGCCAGCCTTGCTGCGATCTTTTTGCTACTCCCCAAAACAGCAAGTGTCACGACTTCTTCACTCTCTTCCCATTGCCAGGCCATCCCACCAGAGACGCTCTAGTCCACGATTGGCCCCGGGGACTTCTGTATGCCTTTCCCCCTTTTCCACTGATAACTCAACTAATTCAGAAAGCCATCGCCTTGAGAGTGACAATGATCCTCATTGCCCCTTACTGGCCTCGACAGATATGGTTTCCGTTCCTTCATCGTTACCTTTTGGAGCAGCCTTGGCATCTGGACCCAGTGCCAGATCTGTTGACCCACCAATCGGGCCAGCTGCACCAATCTCTTCATTCTCTCAACCTCACAGCATGGTTTCTCCGATTCCAACCTTAGCCAGGCTTCCCTTAATATCTCGCTCGGTCCGAGATATCTTGATAGCCTCTCATAAATCTTCTACCTGGAAGATTTATAATAGCAAATGGAAACGCTTCTCCTTTTGGGCAACATCAAAAAATATAGATCCCTTCACTGCACCTATCCAGTCTATTCTAGACTTTCTAGCAGAACTCTTTCATTTAGGCTCATCTTCATCTACCATTAGAGTTCAGTTGGCTGCTATATCTAATTATCATGTAGGTGTCTCGGAGTCTAGCATCATGGCTCACAAGCTCTGCAAAGCCTTTTTAAGGGGCGTTTTTCTTCTCAAACCTCCAATCAAAGATCCCCCGCCTCAGTGGGACTTGAACTTGGTTCTGGCATCCTTAATCCTTCCCCCTTTCGAACCAGCGGCTTCATGTTCCCTGAAGTTGCTTTCATGGAAGACACTTTTTCTAGTAGCCATAACTTCAGCGAGAAGGATATCTGAACTCCATGCTCTGTGCAGTCGCCCTCCTTACTTGGTGTTTCACAAAGATAGGGTATCCCTCCGTACTAATCCATCCTTTTTACCTAAGATTTCCTCTCAAACAAACCTAAACCAAACGATTGATCTCCCCGTCTTTTTCCATAACTATTCCAACAGGTCGGAACAAAAGCTACATTTTCTGGATGTTCACCGCCAACTTAGATATTATTTAGACAGGACTAAACAATTCAGGAAATCTGATCAGCTTTTTCTATCATATGAGGAAGGGAAATCGGGCCTTCCAGTTACTAAAGTTTCCCTTTCTAGATGGCTCACCTCTACAATTACCTTCATCTATGAGATCAGACAGCAAAATCTACCTTCAAGACCTAGAGCTCATTCAACTAGGGCATTAGCTACATCCGTAGCTTTTCAGGACAGGCTGCCAATAGATTCCATTTGTGCAGCAGCCACTTGGGCTTCTCCTCATACCTTCATTTCACATTACAAATTGGACATGGTCTCCAGAAACCGTGCCAACTTTGGTTCCACTGTTCTCAAGAGTCTGTTCCGATAGGCCACCCGGGATAAGGTGCTAGGGACGTGGTCCCATCCAGCAAGAATGAAGGCGAGATAGACAACTTAACATTAAGAAGTTATGTACCTACCATAACGTTCCATGTTAGTTGTCTTCTTCTCGCCTTCTTTCTTGCGTCCCACCCTCCTTTCCCCAAGCCTGGACAGACCGATAGGAATTCATTTTGTGATCTTCCTCTGGAAGAGTTTCATTCTCACATGTTCTACCACCTCTATTTCCCCTTTTGTTAGGTCTGGTATACCTTACACTCTGGTTTATATAGAGGTGGGTTACCATTCTCCATACTATGGAGACTAGAATTGCTTGGTCTAGCTATCAAACGAGATCTGAGTAGTTACCGCCTAGCATTGTGGGATATAGGGGAGCCTCGAGCCGGTGGAATTAGCTCTCGAGCTTTAGTATTGGCCGAGTCGGAGCCGAGGATTGGCTCCGAACCCATCCAGCAAGAAAGAAGGCGAGAAGAAGACAACTAACATGGAACGTTATGGTAGGTACATAACTTCTTATTCTGTAGGTTATTAGTTTCTTAAAGATCTGCATCCAAAATCCCACTTTTTGTGTTTCTTGACCATCTCCCAGGCTTCGTCATCATCACTTACTGTTATGTATGTGCACCTTAACTGTGTAGCTCTAAAATATCCCTTCATATCAGGTAATCCTAAACTACCTTGTTTCTTTTTGGAAGGATGAACTCATCCTACTTCATGCTTGCACTCTTCCTCTCCCAGATCATTTCTTTCAATTTTTCATTAATTATTGTGCATAGCTTCTTCTCTTAAATAAAAATATGCCTGATCTCTATTTAAAACTAAAAGAACTATAAACATTTTCACTGCTTGTACTTTACTATCGATATCCATAAAAAAGAGCTTCCAGTTTCTCATTTTTTGTATTGTCTTTTACTTATTCTATTCCCACATATCCTTAACTGCCATAACATAGGATCATAGGAGGTTACTAGGTTGATGGCCCTGGGGCCCTTACAAGCCTAGCCAAGAAGAGTTTATCCCCAAAAAGAAACCTCAGTCAGCACCTGTCGCCCCTGTCAATGAGGGTCACAGGTCTAACCCCTGGGACAAATTCGTGGTTTCCTATCCACTCATCAAGGTTGTGCTTGAAGATGGTCAGCAAGGTGCTCTGTTTGATGTGTATGGGAAGTCTGTTCCAGAGAGTGGGCAACCTCTGGGAGACAACCCTGTCTCTCTAGCAGGTTTTGTTGATGTTGCATATTAGATTCAGGCCTTTTGAGCAGGTAATGCATGAAGAGTTAGACTTATGGATAGGGATCATCTCTAGTAGGGCAGAGTCCGAGATTGCCTTGTAGGAGAGACACAGATTACCCCTGAGCAATCTGTACAATACTGAGTAGAGTGATAGTGATTTCAGCCTCCCTGCATAGGACAGCTGTTGGAGGCCATGGATTCTCCTTGTGAGGTATTTCAATGGCCTTTCCAGTTGGTGCAGATGTTTGGAGAGGTACATACCAAATTGGGAGTTATACTCAATTATTGGTCTGAATGAGGGA
Organism: Protopterus annectens; assembly: GCF_019279795.1. Taxonomy (NCBI): domain Eukaryota; kingdom Metazoa; phylum Chordata; order Ceratodontiformes; family Protopteridae; genus Protopterus; species Protopterus annectens. Next base: position 848,625,964 of record NC_056726.1, on the reverse strand, counting down.
GGAGTATAGAGAGGTAATAACCTCCTTTTTTCTGGATGCAATCCCTTTACTTGTGAGATGAACAAAGTAAAAGGCTTTCCTGACCACTACTGCTACATGATGGTTGAATGTGAGATTATCAACCTGAGTGTCCAGGTCTCTCACCACAGGTTGTGTGCTTAGGGGGTTGACGTTGTTGTGGTAATCTGTAGGGGTCGTATTTTTGTTGAATGGTATGATGATACATTTTGTTTTACATTTAGCTTGAGGCCATGACTTTGGCACCAGTCGGTTGCTGTGAGACCCTCTTGCAGTAAGTTAACATCATTTGGGGAGTTAGTGACAGCACCCAACTTAGTCATCTGCAAACTTAGTAAGCCACAGAGCTTTTGTCTTTGCCTGTACCTCTGAGAAATGGATGCCAAACAGTAGGGGTCCCAGGACAGATCCCTGGGAAACTTCACTAGTGACAGGTGTGCTGTCGGAGGTGGAGGTGCCCATTTTGACAGGGTCCTGTCGGTCAGCCACTTGGACACCCACCTGATGAGATAGGGATTTAAGCCAAGTTGTGTTAGCATTTTGATGATGCCCGAGTGGGGGATTGTGTGAAAGGCCTTGGCCAAGTCAAGGTAAGCTGTATGCACTGACTTTCCCTCATCCAGGGTCTTGGTGACAGTCTCAAAGAAGTCAACCAGGTTCAGGAGGCAAGATCTGCTCTTGACAAATCCGAACTAGGTGGGTTCAAGAGCATGGAGATTGCCTATGTCCTTGTTTATGAGATCCATAATAATATGCTCCATGGCTTTACAGATCAGGCTTGTCAAGCTAATGGGTTGAAAGTTTCCAGGCTTGGTAGTGGCACCACCTTTGTGCAAGGGGATGGGAATGGCAGTTCTCCACTCTGCTGGAATGAAGCCTGTACTTAGGCTGTGGTTGAATAGGGTTGTCAATGGCAGAGCCAGTTCTTGCTGGAGATGGTGCAGAATACATCCTGGGATACTATCAAGTCCCATGACTGCTGCGTTATTTGCCTTGGAATAGGGCCTATAACACTTGATCTGTGGAGATATGAGGTGTGGGCAGGACAAGTATCGGGGGTGTCGAAACGGCCTTTGAGTGGGCAGGGAGTAGAGTTTGCACTGAATCTATTTGCTGCTAGGTTGGTTAAGTAAACAAGATCAGTGTAAGTGATACTGTTAAGTACTAATGCGGAACAAACCCGGGCTTTGCCGTGGAGGTTCCTGACGTAACTGAAGAAGACTATATGGTTTCCCTTTGTTTTGGAGGCTAGTTTCCATTCATAATTGGCCTTGGAGGTTTTCGCTAGTAATCTAATTTGCTTGTTAAGGCTAAGGAGGGAGTATTTCCAATTTGGAATGTTTTCCTTTTTACCCTTGGACAACAGTTTCTTCCTTTTGTTGTAAAGCCTGTTGATAGAGGATGTCCACCAAGCAGGTTTGTGTTTCCTTGAGGAGCAGGTTTTAGTTTTGTTGAGTATGGCTGAGTCCATGCAGTTGTACAGGTGCTTGTATATTGCATTGGCATACTGTTCAGCATAGTTGTTTGCATCCTGTGAGGGGGGCAGTGGTGTGAAGCTACAGATACCCTCCCTTAGGAGGTTCTAGTCAGCTTTTGAGAAGTTTTTTTAGCTTGATTACAGCTGGGTGGGATAGAAACTTCAAATGAGACAGTCCAATGATGTGATCTCACCAGTGAAGAACATACTATGGGAGTGGTGCAGTGGTCGCCCATGTTGCTGAGAATCAAGTCCAGGTGTTATCTCCCCTTGTGGGGGATGAGACGAGCTGGTCTAGTGCATTAGAATCGATGACGTCAAGGAATCATGAGAGTGCGTTAGTGCAAGAATAGTTCACCGAGTCTGTGGTGGGGTAGTTGAAGCCACCAAGGATCAGGGTGTTAGGGAGTACCTTGATGGAGTCAAGTAGATCCAGGTAAGAGGAGTGGGTGTCCCGAGTCATGGAGGAGGGTGTATAGCTAGCTATAACTTGGATGGGTGTCTTGCCAACTGTCAGTTGCACCTTGAGTAGTTACAGTGCATCATGCTGGCAAACAAGTCTGGAGGTGTGCCTGTCCTTAATGAAGATGGCCACTCCACCACCCTTAGTCTTTCCGACCTCATTTTGGGGACAGAATGTGTGGAATGAGGTATAGCCTGGTAAGGCAGGAGTGCTCTCCACAGCCCTGAACCAAGTTTCCATCACCGCACAGACATCGACATCTTCCAGTGCCAGGAGAGCCTCCAGTGAATCCATTTTCAGGTTATGGCTCCTAGCATTAAGTAGCATGACCTTCAATTTGCTTTTTGACAGATCTTTTATGTTGTAAGGTTTGTCTGTGGGACCTTGCCTAAAAAAGGCACAATGGGAGAGGTGAGAGCCTTGGTCAGGATCCGGAAACTCAGTGGTGACAGATGAAGGCCATATCTGGCAAAGCATTGAGGCCTGTCATCCCAGGCAGACAGATACTGGATCCCCTTGGAATGACACCAGAAACTAAGCCAATTATTGAAGTCAATTATTTTTTGTTGGTATTTTGGTATCATTCTTGGTGAAGGTAGGATGCTGCTTTGGGCTAGGGTCATACCTGCCTGGAACACATGCTCTGAGAGCTCAATCATGTCTCTCTTCATGTAGTCCAGGGAGGTACGTCTCAAGTCATTCACACCAACATGGACAATGACAGTGTCATACTTGTACTTGTGGAGAGACTTAAGTACTTGCTTTTTGTGATGGTTTCTGCCACCAAACAGACAACTGATCGTGACCATCTCCTTGTTGAGCCTTGTGAGGGGGACATCGGCGTGTCTCACAATTGGGTCACCAATGGCTAGTATGTTTGCTTTATTGTTATGTCTTGTGAGATGTGATGGTTTATTGTTTTGCCTTATGGACTGTGTTTGTGAGACACTGGTGTCTGTGTGATGTGTTTGGTGTTGTATGTGGAATGTGTGTGAGTGTGATGTTCATTGTGTTTCACTGTTGCAGTCCTAACCAATGGGTTATCTGGCTCCCGGTAGCCCTCGATCGGCCAGAATACCAAAGGTAAGTAAATATGACATCAGCTGTCGTCTGTTATAAAGGACGTCAGGACGTCCGATACAAAAGGAGGCAGCCAACGTCACTTCCTCAGTCTTCCTTGCTGCGGTGCCCAAAGCAGAAGCATTTTTGCATGAGTGCCCGTTGGCCGTTTACCTTTTTGGTTTCCGATTCAACTACAGCTAAGTACCCCGTTAGAGATCCTCTTTTCTTGCCTTAACGAATGTCAGAAAAAGTTAATAATTATCTTACTTGTGGAAAGCAGATTCCCCATAGAAATTTTTATTCCTATTGTATTATTTGTTTAGGCCTTGACCACGACGTTCCTAATTGTGATATATGTGCTTCCTTTAATCCACGTACTGTCTGTCGTCGGGCTAATCTTTTTGCCAAGCATTTTGGAGTGTGGCCTAAGTTTGTCGGTATGCTGTCCGCTGGTCTTCAGGCTTCGAATATCCCTAAGAAGCGTAAGGATAAGGACAGCGACAGGCTTCAGAGGGTCAAGTCTTCAGATGATGTTAAGTTGGTCGTCAGTCCTGCGGTAGCCAGTGAGGCGCCTTTGCAGCCCCTGCAGTCCATGGATTTTCAACCGCAGGTCTCGGTTGAGACCATTTCAGAGTCCCCCAGGCCTCCGGCTTCCATTTTTTCTTCAGACCTTCCACCTGTCTCCTCTTTAGCTGGATCCAGAGCTGCTAAGCTGACTCCAGTGTCCGAGGCCTCTGTTCTTCATTCGGACAGCAGGCTCATACCAACAACCTCTGCCACGACGTCTGTTGCCAAGCCTCCTGAGTCCTTCAGACTTGCGGGTAAATCTTCCGGTCGTAAGCCTGTGAAGAAACAGGCTCCAGCTTTCTCTCGTTCCCCTCAATCTCAAATGGTTAAAATGGATAATGACCTTTTGACTCTTATTAGGGGTTCACAGCCTCCTCCTTCAAAAAGGAGAAGGGATGTCTCTCCTGAGGTTTTATCTTATTCAGGTTCTGATACTTCTAGCATTTCTGCTGATGAAGAGGAAGTTTCCCATGTTTTTTCTCCTTTTGAGGATTCAGATACAGAGGAATCCATTCCTTCTGCTTCTCCTCCAGAGGATTTCTCTTGGTGATACTTTGAATACTTTCAGGGAGCATTTTAAATGGGAAAGTCAGGATGATCCCCAATCTAAGAAAAGGATCAGGGAGTTTTTGGATTTGCCTCAGCATAAGCCTCTGGATATTCCTCCAGTGTTGGAAGTGGTTGATGATGTTTTTCTGGAAAATTCCTGGACTCCAAATTCAGTTCCTCCTGCTCCCAGGAAACCTGACAGGTACTATAGAGTCCCTGATTCTCATGTGTTTCTTTTTAGGAATCCGCTAGCTGACCCAGAGTTTATTTCTCAAGGGCCTAAAGGAGTTAAGGCCACTGTTACCAAAAATCCTGTTCCTTCTGACAGGGAATCTAAGAACCTAGAGAGGTGGGGTAAAAAAGTTTATACCTCTGCCACTCTTGCTATTAGGTCTACTAATTGCCTTTTTCATATGCTTAATTATCAGCAGCACACCTTGGAGGCTATTAAGTCAAAGACTGCAAGTGTGCCTCTTTTGGCAGAGAGTTAGGATATGCAGGATTTGCTGAATTCTGCCAGTCTTGTCAGTAGACATTGATCACATTGTGGTTTTGACATTCTAGAAGCCTCCTGCAGGGCGACAGCTACTGGATCTGTTATCAGAAGGCATGCTTGGCGCAGGGAACAACCCCTTCCAGAGCCTGTCAAGTCTAAGCTTTAAATGTACCTTTACATAAGGACAGTCTTTTTGGCAGCAAAGCAGAGGAAGTGCTCAAAAAGATGGAGGATAAGGCCAAGTCTGTGCAAACAGTTAGACTTTCTGCAAGTTCAACCTCCTCGCTTCAGCAGGAATTACCCTTCTAAGAGTTGGATGTTTCCTGATACCAGCAGACAGAACTGTTCTAGGACGAGAGGTTACAAATCTTCTAGGGGGCAGGTGGCTACCCCTCAAAGGTCTAAGCATTGGCATGCTTCCACTTCCAAGGCGGGAAGTTCTAAGCCTACATCTCAATCCAAACATTCTTAATGACTCTGTCCAACTTCTGCCTGTTCCTGCTTGCCCGGAGAATCCTTTAGGGGAAAGGTTGGTCATTTTTGCAAATGTCTGGGCTACCATCATGGATGACAAATGGGTACTCAGAACTGTATCCCTAGGACAACCACCTTCTACCACTTTTTTGCACCAGGCAGTATCATAGCAAGGCCTGGAGAGTGGATGCTCTTTCCTTCCGTTGGACGCTTCTGTCAGTTTGTCTTCCCTTCTCTTCCCAGAGTATTATTGATGATCAGGGACAAAAGACCAAGGACTATTCTCATAGCTGCAGACTGGCCCAGACAGCATTGGTATCCACTGCTTCACAGTCTTTCCCATTTCCTCCTTGGCATCTTCCTGTGAAACCAGATCTTTTGGTTCAGGGAGGGGAAAACATTCTACATCATCATCGTCAGTCTCTCCATTTGACAGCATGGTTCATTGTATGAATCAATCCATTTATTCTTCCCTTTCCCAGCAGGTGGTTAACATACTTAAGGGAGGCCAGGAGGCCTAGCACTAGGAAGTCCTACCCTGGCAAATGGGAAAGATTCTCTCATTGGATGCAAGCTAGAGAGGAATCTTCTTCTCAGCCTACTGTTCCTCTGATCCTGGAGTACTTGGCTGATTTGCTTCAGGGTGCTTCTTGTCATTGTTCTTTTGAGCAACCCATTTTCTCTCATCCCCTGATGAAAATGTTTCTCAGAGGTGCTTGCAACTTAAAACCTCCCAGAAGGGCACCTACTTCAGCCTGGGATCTTAATTTTGTTCTAGAGAAACTCACTTTTCCTCCTTTTGAACCAGCTGCCCCTGCAGATTTTAAGCTTCTCTCTTGGAAGACTGCCTTCCTCTTCTATAACTTCAGCAAGGAGAGGTTCGGTGCTGCAAGTTTTGATGGCTGTGGAGCCTTTTCTTATTTTCCATGCAGATAATGTCTCCCTGAGAACCAATCCCTCTTATGCCTAAGGTGGTTTCTAGCCTGACTCTTATTCAGTCCATACACCTTCCTACTTTCTTTCCTAATCCTTGAAATAGAGATGAAAGGATCCTACATTCTCTTGATGTGCACAGACAGCTCAGGTTTTACCTGGACAGGACTAAGGACCTTCAGAAATCAGCACAGTTGTTGGTCAGTTTTGCCCCTGGAGCTCAGGGCAAAGCTATCTCTAAGCAAACCATTTCTAAGTGGATTGCACATTGTATTACTTTCTGTTATTACTTTCATGGCAAGGTTCCTCCTCAAGGGGTTAGGACCCACTCCACAAGAGCAGCTTCCACTTCTGCAGCCTTTTTAAGGGGTGTCCCTACTAAAGTCATTTTAGAGGCTGCCACATGGTCTTCTGTTCACACTTTTACAAAGCATTATAATTTGCCTTTGTTTTCTAGATCCAGGGCAGGGTAAGCCACTGCTGTTCTGCAGGGCATTCTCTCCAATCCTTGATTCTGTTGGTACCTCCTCCCTTTTCTCTGGGCTTTGGTAATCAATCCATTGGTTAGGACTGCAAAAGTGAAACATGGTGAACATAGTACAGTTGTGTACACTTACCATAAATGTAGATGTCCAAGTGTATTCACTGTTGCAGTCCTGGTTTCCCTCTCTCCTTCCCCCTTTTTTGGTCCTCTCCTGCTCTCCTTTCCTAAGGTACAGGCTGAATCTGGTTTTCTTTGCCAATTTACTTTTGGTTTAAGCCTTGTTTTTTGGGGGCTCCTGACTGTTATGGCAAGAAAGACTGAGGAAGTGACATTGGCTGCCTCCTTTCGTATCGGACGTCCTGACATCCTGTACAACCGACGACAGCCGATGTCATATTTACTTACCTTTGGTATTCTGGCCGATCGAGGGCTACCGGGAGCCAGATAACCCATTGGTTAGGACTGCAACAGTGAATACACTCTAACATCTACATTTATGGTAAGTGTACACAGCTGTACGTTTTGAAGGTTTCTGCTGTTTAGGTAAGTTTTTATTGAGGGCTTCTGCATAGGTGTGTGTGTATGTGTGTTGTGCTTGGCTATGTGATGTGAGTGGTGAGGTATTTGTGCTGGCAATCTCCTCTTTGTCAGGAGTACTGACTGAGAAGCGAGAGAGCATGGACTCCAGGTTACTAATGTAAATGCATTTCTCGCAGGTGGAAAAATTATGTGCTAGGAGAAGAGGGTTGTCAGTAACCATGAGGCAGTTGCTACACTGTCTCAATATGCCCATGTCTACCAGGCTGGCAGTAGAAACACTTTAGTCATAGGTGACTCTATAGTCAGGCACACTGATGTCCCACCCACCAGGCTGAACAAGGAGAAAATTACAGTCAGCTGCCTGTCGGGTGCCAGGATCTGCCACATAATGTAGGCACTCAAGTCACTCCACAACAAGTACAAGTATGACTCTGTCATTGTCCATGTTGGAGTGAATGACTTGAGATGTACCTCCCTGGCTACATGAAAAGAGACATGGAAGAGCTGTCAGATCATGTGGCCCTGGCAGGTATGACCCTAGCCTTGAGTAGCATCCTGCCTTCGCCCAGAATGATATCACAGTGTAAGGACAAAAAGATTGACTTCAACAATTGGCTAAGCTTCTGGTGTCATTCAAAGGGGATCCAGTATCTGTCTGCCTGGGATGACATGATCGACAAACAACAATACTTTGCCAGAGATGGTCTGCACCTGTCACCCCTGGGATTCAGGTTACTGGCTAAAGCTCTTGCCACCCCTATTGTGCCTTTTTTAGGCAAGGTTGAAAGAACAAAACCACCACCGTAACAGATACAAGCATGCAAAATCTGAAGGTAATGTTACTCAATGCTAGAAGTCTAAAACTCAAAATGCACTCTCTCGAGGCACTCCTAAAAATGGAGAACATAGATGTCTGTGCAGTAACTGAGACCTGGTTCAAGGCTTCAGAGAGCACCCCTGCATTACCAGGCTACAACTTTTACCACACTTTTTGGTCACCAAACCAAGACTGAAACACTAAAGGTGGAGGATTGTCCATATTCGCCAAGGATGTTCACACCTCCAGGCAAGTTGCCCAACACAATGCATCTGAAATTCTTCAGGTGCAGCTAACACTAGGTAAGACTGCAATCCAAATTGTAGCTTGCTGCAGATCCCCCACCATGCCCCAAGAGTCTCACTACACCTTTCTAAACATACTGAAAATATTATGATACAGCCTAACACCCTAATACTGGGTGATTTCAACTACCCTGCCATTAACTGGGAAAACTACTCGGGTACCAACACCTTTTCCCAACGGTTCTTGGAATTCATAAATTCCAGCAACCTGGATCAATTAATCCATTGTCCCACCAGGGGCTCCAAAATTCTAGACCTGGTCATTTCCAACATGGGAGATAGATGCTCCACACCAGTTGGTCACCCCCTCATTGGTCAGATCTGACCACAAGCAAATCACCCTTGACATCCACATCCTTCCCTCACCTCCCCCCCCCCCCAGTAAGGAAACCTCCATAAATAACTTCTCCAAAGCCAACTTCATGCTACCCAAGTCCGAAGTGATAAACTTCATGGCACCCATGCAGATGGGAGCTGAAAGTTCGCTTGCTGAATCTGACACTAAGGCACTGTATGAGCACATCCACTAGTGCATGAATCGTGCCATCCCAAATATAGAACCAGGACGCTCTCCTCCAAAAAAGGGAAGCCAATCTGGTGGTCCCCTGCCATAAGCAAACTATACAACAGAAGGAAGAAACTGTTGCAGAAAAGAGGAAATTCCTAGGATGCAAAAAACTCCCTTACCAGCCTCAGTAAGAAGCTGAGATCCCTCATAAAATCCTCCAAAGCTAGTTAGGAAAATAAAATTGCCAAAGACAACCACAAGGCATTCTATAGTTATGTCAAGAATCTAATTAGCAATGCTTAGGTCTGCTCTGAGCTACAACAGAATGGCATTAAATATACTGATCCCAAGGATATTGCCAATATCCTGGCAGATCTATTTAGTGCCAATTTCACTCCCCTCTCACCCCCTAAAGGGCCCATCCCAATACCAAAAGATTGCCAAATTCCGGTAATCACAGCCACACAGGTAGAAACCACACTCTCCAAAGCTAAGAATACAGCATCCATGGGACCAGATGACATCCCGGGCTGTGTACTATATGCACTACAAAATGAACTGGCACCTTACCTAAGTGTCATGTTTAATCATAGCCTCACCTCAGACTTTGTGCCCACTAAGTGGCACACAGCTACAGTTCTCCCACTCCACAAGGGGGATCCACCTTGGATCCCGGGAACTACCGTCCCAACCATCTTATGAGCCTGATCTGCAAGGCATGGAACGCATTATCATGGAACGTATAAACAAAGACATTGGCAACCTTCAAACACAGAACCCTACCCAGTTTGGGTTTGTGAATGGCCGATCTTGTCTCCTGAACCTGATTGACTTCTTTGAATCAGTCTCCAGAGCTCTGGACAAGGGTAAGGCGGTCCACACAGCCTATCTGGATCTCGCCAAGGCCTTTGACACCATGCCCCACTCTGGAATCGTAGATAAACTTACTAAGCTGGTCATAAATCCTTATGTTACTCGATGGGTTGCCATCTGGCTTACTGACAGAACCCAGACTGTAAAAGTAGCCGACACCAAATACAGGTCCAGACAAAGTGACAAGTGGATTACTTCAGGGTTCAGTCCTGGGACCGCTTTTGTTTGGCATCTACTTCTCTAAAGTACAGGCCAACACTAAGGAACTCTGGCTAACAAAGTTCACAGATGACTGCAAACTGGGAGCCATTATTGAATCCCCAAATGATGTGGATATTCTACAAAAGGGCCTTACAGAAACAGATGCTTGGTGCCAGAGCCATGGACTCAAGCTTAATGCCAAGAAATGTATAGTTATCCCCTTTGGGAAAAACCATGTACCCATGAATTACCACATAGATGGCAGTACACTAAACACCGAAAGTGTGATGAGAGACTTAGGGACACAGGTGGACCGTGGTCTCACCTTCGATAACCACATTGTCACAACAGTCAGGAAATCCTTCTGTGTGGCACACCTCATCAAGGGCTTTTCATCCAGAAAAAAGGAGGTCATTGTACCACTGTACTCATCCCTCATTAGACCCATTATAGAGTACAATGCCCCATTTGGTATGTACCTCACAAGACATCTGCAACAGCTGGAAAGGCCGCAGAAATACCTCACTAAAAGAATCACAGGCCTAAAGCAGGTGCCCTATGCTGACCGTATAAAAAATCTCCAGCTATACTCTGTGGCATATTGTCTACTCAGAGGCGATCTCTACTTAACATTACAAGGCCATGTCAAACCCTGAGCTGTTGGACATGCTCCACTTAGACATCCCAATCCCTCACAGCCACACGCTCCAGGGATCTAAACTTTTTCATCACAATGAACAAAACATGCTGGAGGGATAGGTTCCTGACCCAGAGGCTCCCCATACTCTGAAATAGACTGCCCATACATGTCAAGCAGAGCGCCTTCCTGGTCCTCTTCAAAAGGAACCTTGACGATTGGATGGGAGATAGGAAATTTACCCCAGGGATCACGTCAGTCGCACTGCTAGACAGGGGTCCAGGGAAGTAAATATTATGGGAAGAAATATCCAGGGAATTGTTATGGCTAGGCTTGCATAGGCTCTAGGGTCGATAGCCTAGTACCATCCTATGAACCTATAGGGCGGACTTATGGAAGATAGGGTTTTGAGAAGGGTTTATCCACGTGAGTGTAGACCACAAGAAACTTCTTAAATGTAAAGTAACTGGCCTGAAGCACAAGTGCTAAAACCAAAGCTAAGATGCTTAGAATAACAGATAAATTTAATCAAGCTACTAACAAGCAGTAATAAATGCAGCAGAATAAAAACACTTGAAGACTTGAGAGCATACAGCAAAAATAAGGTAATAAAGTATGAAGAACGCAATTACAGTAAAAGCAGCTGAATAAAGTGTAAAAATGTTTTTCTTTTAAAAGTGTACATGGAGGAAGGAGAAGATAGTTCAAAATTAGGGAAGTAAGGGGGTTGGCCTTCCCAAATGCTCTGTCTCTATTCAGTATGCCGAGCCGAGCTAATGAGATAGGACAGAGAGGAGTGTCCATAGTCAAAGAAAAGAAGCACTACTACCGAAATTATCTCACTGCAGGTTGAGTGATCAAATTAGATTGGACGGGGAGGATTGACCAAAGTCAGATTTACAGCAGGGGCAGGCAATTCCAAAGCCACCAACTTTAAGAGTAAAACAACACTTGGGAAGGAGGGTGGGAAAAACAAACAGTGCAGACAACAAAGGACAGGAACAATAAAGCAAATATATATATAAATACAGTACAGTGCAAGTAATAGAAGCAAACACAGCCAGGAATTTATCACTGCTATATCAACTCTGCACAGGTTCACAGAAATGAAGTCTGTACTAGAAGTGCAACACAGAAAATACACCTCAGGCAGTGGCTAAACACCTAAGATGGGCTGTCTCAACAACCCCCACCTAAAACTAGCTACTGAGCTACCCTGATAAACAAACAGCGCAGACAACAAAGGACAGAAACAGTAAAGGAAATTTATAAATATAGTACAGTGCAAATAAAGTTGCAAAAAAGTGTACTTATCAGTTTGGTATATCAGATGGTAATAGAATCTAACACAGCCAGGAATTTAGCTCTGCTATACCAGCCCCGCACAAATTCACACAAATGAAGCCTGTACTAGAAGTGCAACACAGAAAATACACCTCAGGCAATGGCTAACACCTAAGATGGGCTGGCTCAACAACCCTCACCTGAAACTAGCAACTGAGGTACCCTGAGAAACAAACAGTGCAGACAACAAAGGACAGAAACAATAAAGCAGCTATATAAATATAGTACAGTGCAAATTTTTGGTAAGTCAGATGGTAATAGAATCCGACAAAGCTAGGAATTGTGTTCTGCTATATCAGATCTGCACAAATTCACAGAAATGAAGTCTGTACTAGAAGTGCAACACAGAAAATACACCTCCGGCAATGGCTAACACCTAAGATGGGCTGGCTCAACAACACTCACTGAAACTAGCTGCTGAGCTAGCCTTTTTAATTCATACTCCTAAATACTTCATCTTATCATGTTCTCATGTCCCCATATACCAATTCAAGTGTGGGTATGTAATTTACATCTATAGTTTTTGTTTTATCCTTTTTAATTTTATATCCAGAAAATACTTGAAACTGTCACAGAATGTCCCACAATGCTGAGATGTCCTGTTCTGGATTCGTCAGGTACAAAATATCATCTGCAAATAAAGCCAACTTTTCTTGATTACAAACCAATTATATTATTGCATTTCTGAGTCCCTTATTTTCCTTGCCAGTGGTGCTAAATATAAAGCTAATCACAAAAAGGAAAGAAGACACCCCTGCCTTATTCCTCTGTCGAAACACAACTTATCGGAGAGGTTTTGTCCCACTTTAATTCTTGCCTCCCTTCCTTCATATATCCTTCTAATTAGCTTTATTATTGCATTAGGGAATGCAAATGCTTCCCTTGCCGTACTCATAAAATCCCAGTTTACTCTCTCAAATGCTTTCTCTGCATCAAGACCCACTAACAACAACATTCTGCTTCCCTTTGGATCATCATTCTATTAATGTTGTTGAATGTTTGCCTCCCCTCCAGTGAACCACATTGATCCATATCTATCAATTCTGACAACACCTTTCCCATTCTTTTAGTGACTATAGACGTTAACACTTCATAAGTGTGGTTTAAAATTGAATTGGGTCTGTATGAACCTGTGTCTTCACTGTCTTTAAGTAATACAGCCAACACAGGCTTCTTCCAAAACTTTGGGTCTTCCCACTCTTAAAATACTTTTAAATAAAATATTCCAGATCTTTATCACTTTCTTCTCATCTAACTACCTGATTTCCACAGGAATACCGTCTGTCCTGGAGATTGGTTACACTTCACCATTTTTATCTCATCTCTTCCAATCTTAACGGTTTGTTGTTGAGCCTTATTTACCTCAAACATTGGCATAATTAAGTCTCCCATAAATAATCTATTTTTTCCTTTTCTTGGTTTCCATAGGCTTTTGCTTTATTCAGTTTTTCATAAAATTTGTAAAATATATGTAATACATGTATCAGATCTCTTGTTATCTTTTTATTATAGGCTCCCTAATTTTGGTGATAACCCATTCAATTTACTGCTGCTTAAGTCCTTGTGCTAAAAAACATTGTGCTCTGGAGTTATCAAAAAATGGTTGCTTAAGAGTAATCTTTCTAAACTCATCCATATTATCTAGATACTCCCTTATTTTCTCTCTAACACTCTGAATGTGTGCTTCTCCGTGTTCTGAGGTTCACCTTATATTATACTACTTTAACCCTACGTCTGGGGCTCTATGTAATTCGTTACTTATTAATCATATCTTTCTCTTTTATTTCTACCCTATTTTTAAACTCCATTTTCACTTTATTCCCTTCACTAGCTGTAACTTCTGAAATATTTTTCTATCTTCCATAGTAATGCTCGAATAATTTCCACAACCCATTCCTTAAATTCCTCTTTTTTAACAGGTAAGTGGGAAAGCCCCAGTGTCTCATATTTACTTTATTATCCTGCATTTTTATCTTGTGTGTTTTTTTTTTTTTTTTTTTATCAGTGCATGGTCTGAAATAGTTATCAGATGTGTGTCGAAGCTTTCAGTTAAATGCACATGTTCCTGCACAATATAATACGTCTCTAGTCTAGCCCAGTTATTGTACCTTGGGGAGTAACATGCAAATTTAGTACAAGTTTCTTCTACTAAATTCACATTTTCCATACCAAATATCTTCATGAATTTCTTCAGAAATCTGTCCTCTTTTGGTATTTTCCATTCTAAAGCCTCTGGATTCATCCTCACTATTGCAAATCAAGTAACGGTCTCCACTTATAAGTAGTATTCCCTGCTCAGAGCTGATTATTTCTCCCAAAATTTCTTAAGCTCTGTGGTTTAGGGTAGAATATAAATACATGCCAGTGTAATCAGCCTTCCTTGCCAATAGCCAGTTACTACCACAAATCTACTGTTATTGTCCTCCTCTATCACTATTGGAGTCCCCCTAGCAATTAGTATAATTACTCCCCTTACTTTTTCTGTGATATTCTGAAGAATATCCACCCTAAAATTCTTTCTTCATCACATTCATACGCTTGTTTATTTCCAAATATGTCTCCTGCAGCATTGCTATTTCCAACGCACATTACTTAATATAATTCAACATTCTTTCCTTTTTGTGTATACCTGTACGGCCATTTAGATTCCTACATAGTATGGATAGTGTAGTCATTATGATAAAAAGCTGCTGCTCCCACCTAATATGTTGTTGTCTTTCGTCTTTTCCCAGTTAGGGGTCGCCACAGCTGAACTCCGGTCCGCTAATGATTGGCAGTAGATTTTTCACGAACGCCGAGGTGCCAGCTCGACGTTCAGCCTTCGGCGAAGGCACACCCATTTACACATGTCTTTCGAATGCCCACTCAACCGCGGGGAGGACATGCAGACTCCACACAGAAGGCACTCCCTGCACTCCAGCCGAGAATCGATTTTTTTTTTTTTTTAGAATGTGAATTTCCAACTTTTGTTCTATATGCACACACTAATGTTTGGCTGGCTGATCTTTATAAAGTTGACCCAATAAAGTGATTTCTGTCCAGCTTCAGCTTGGGGGTTATCAGATCCAACATGGATCAGAGACTGAGCATTTGCAAAGACTTCAGCCACTAGGTTCTGCATCCTATACTCATAGTACCTTGCTATCTGTACAACTACTTCAGATCAAGTTTGCCTCGCTCCAAAAATCCTCAACTCTAACTATAAGACCACAAACCCCAAGAATTAAGACAATTGACCAGGAGAGATCAAGATTAGAAGACCCTGTTTTTTGGAGAGTGTTTTGCCACACCCCAGTGGACCTTCTATAGGATCCAGAATGGGGGCATGCATCTCTTCTTTAGAAAAGAGCATTAGTCTTTTCAAGCTCCTGTAGAGGATTCTCTTTGCAGCAGGGGTTTAATGTAAATGGATGCTGCATGCGAGGCAGGGGTGGTCTACAGAACTAGGGCTACTGTGGAGCATTTTTCAGGAGGCCATTTCAGCATTAATGGAAGATTGGCTGGCTGTCCTGCTTTGGAGGCAGTCAGGGGGGTGTTGCTTGACTCTACACATGGAAGCTTGGGAGGTCATCAACTGAAATACATGGATATTGAAAGTCATATCTAGAGGTTACACAGTTCCATTTTATTTCCACAAAAAAAATGCCAAACTCCTTTGCGACATGCTACCCTGTCAGAGAAGGCATTCAGATATTAAGATTTAAAAATTGTTAAATCGAGTCACCCAAGAGATCCACCAGTCCAGCAAAGATCCAGTGTCTATTCCAGGTTCTTTTTGGTTACAAAGAACAATTACCTCAGACTAGTTTTAGATTTAAACAAGTTAAATCACTTGGTAAAACAGATCATGTTCCAGATGGTCACACTGCAGTCCATTCTACCTCTTTTGAGGAAGGGCGGCTGGATGTGCTCAGTCAGTCTCAAGGATGCCTACCATCACATAAAGATAATGAGGTGATCCTTGAGATATCTGCACTTCTGGCTGGGAGCCAGTCTTTAACAGTTCAGGGCACTGCCCTTGGTCTCACCACTGTCCCAGGTCTTTAACAAGTTTATGGCAGTTGTGTCTTTCCATACCTGGATGACTGTCTTCTCACTGCCTCCTCAGGTCCAAGGTTTCCTTGCTTCAGTTGTGTCTCTCCTTAGAAATCGGCCCGGACTATCAAAAGTTTAGACTTCACCATCTCAGACAGTGGAGATCATAGATTGTCAGTTTAACTTAGTTCTTCAGATTGAAAGATTTCTAGTGCACAGAGTGACTGCCTTTTATACTCAGGCCATTCTCGTGCTGTCTCACAGAAAACCTCCTCCTTTCCTGGTTCTGTCTTCTGGGTCACACAGTGATATGCTTGGTCCACCTGACAAGGTACCATATGAGAGGATACTGGAGTGGACATTAGTAACTAAGGGGACCTACTTCACCCATTCCATGTTTTTCCCATCATTTCAATAGGAGTTTGTCAAAGTGAAATCAGGTGGTGGTTAGAGTCTCTTGTAGCATCTACTGGGAGTCCATTTGTTCTTCCTCTTCTGCAGAGCACAGTCGAGATGGACTTCTCTCTTCTCAGGGGTGGGGGCATTTCAAAGTCAGTTAGTCCAAGGGACTTCGTCTATACCCAAGTCCAGTCTTCACATCAGTGTCTTGATGATGAGAGCAGTCCTCCTTGCATTGCAGGCTTTTATGGACTTCCTCCCCAAGTGTGTGACATCAGTGGTTTGTTATCTGTACAAACGGGACTTCCTCAGTCCTACTCTATTTGTTAGGTGCCATGACAGTTTGGCAATGGGTAATTTCATTGCAATAGTTTCTGGTAGCAAAGCACATCCTGAGGAAATCCAACACTTTAGCAGATAGTCTGAGCAGAAGCATCCTTCTTCCATACTAATGGTCCCTAAGTCAGAAGGTAGTGGCTCAGATCGTCCAGCATTGGAGTATTCAGTGTTGCAAAATGCTTCCCTGACCACACCATATGCAACAGTATACTCCTTATTTTCTCCACAGGGACAGTCGACCAGGAATGATCTCTTATATGGTTGGCCTCTAGGTCTTCTGTATGCTTAACCAAAGAATATCCATGAATCAAGGCAGAGGTCAGAAAATACAAAAATTCACAGCACTAATAAAATAATCTGACAGCCACACTGTTAGTCCAAAAAAAACGCCACAGGCTTTAATGTAGAAGAAAAAGGTAAGTGCTTATAATTTGTCTAGTGAACAAACACAAGTGCTTGTGGAATTATTTGCATCCCCATAACTTGAAATATGACCAGACAATAAAGGTGGGGGCATTATAATTGTGGATAAACTATTTTATCTGGAACGTATGGGGCAATTATTAGCAGATAATGTGATTTATGCATGTGTTACTAAACAACAAACAGTGGGTTTGATTGATAGAATGCATTTTTTTGGGCATGATGTACTTATCCAGGGTTTGAGTAATCATGATTTGTTTTAATATTTTCCAGTTGAAAATCCTGTCATACCCATGTTGTATGGACTACCAAAGGTCGACAAGTGTATAATGATCCACCTATGCGTCACATAGTCTCCAGCAAAGGATAGGTCGCTGAACCCTTATCCATATTTAAAGAAATAACTCTGAGACCAGTGTTGGACAACATATCTTCAGTCCTGACAGATACTGAAAAAAAATTTAAGTGATTTATATAGCTGGACTAGAAGTATAAATGGGACCAGTGCAATGTTCTTTGTAAATCTTGACTTTGTATCACTGTTCACAGTGATACCAAATACAGTTGGTATTGATTATGTTGGACTGCAGTTATGTAAGGTAGGATCTACAAGGCATAGAATAGATCTTGTTTGTACATTATTTGAACTTATATTAACGATGCCTTTTTGTTTAATGGTGACATTTTTCTTTAGAAGCTTGGCATGGCAATGGGCACTGAGTGTGCTAATAGCTACACCACCCTTATGCTATGCTGTTGAGAAACTGAACAGATATTACAGAATAATCCTTACTGTGAATTTTTCAGCTTCTTTAGGCATTTTGTGGATGATGTGTTCCTTGTTTGGACAGGGACATTGGAATTGTTTAAATAATTTGTGGAGTTCCTTCATAGTACTACTGATTTTTTTTTAATTTAGTAAAGATATTTCAGTTTAGACTATTCTGTGGTAGTGAGGGTCAGAACTTTGAATGTTGGCAGTATGGTATAGGGAGAGAGCTAGCTGATATGATGGACAGAAGGAAAGTTGGTATATTGTGTGTGCAAGAGACCAGATGGAAGGGGAGCAAGGCTAGCTGTATCGGAGGTGGATTCAAATTGTTTAATCATGGTGTGGATGGGAGGAGAAATGGTGTAGGGGTTTTCCTGAAGGAACAGTATGCTTAGAGTGTTTTGGAGGTGAAAAGGGTGTCTGATAAAGTGATGTTTATGAAGCTGGAAATTGATGGTGTAATGATGAATATTGTTAAAGCATATGCTCCACAAGTTGGGTGTGCGATGGATGAGAAAGAAAAATTTTGGAGTGAGTTGGATGAAGTGATGACTGTACCCAAGAGTGAGAGAATGGTGACTGGAGCAGATTTCATTGGGCATTTTGGTGAAGGCTACAGAGGGGATGAGGAAGTGATGGGTAGATATGGTATTAAGCAAAGGAATGCATAATCTCAGATGGTAGTGGATTTTGTGAAAAGGGTGGACATGGCTGTGGTAAATAGGTATTTTAACAAGAGGGAGGAGCATAGGGTGACATACAAGACTGGAGGAAGATGCACACAGGTGGATTATATCTTATGTAGAAGGGCCACTCTGAAGGAGGTTGGGGACTGTAAAGGGGAAAGTGTAGTTAGGCAGCATAGGATGGTGGTTTGTAGGATGACACTGGTGATCAGGAAGAGGAGGAGGAGTATGAGGGCAGCACCAAGGATGGAATGGTGGAAATTGAAAAAGGGTAATTGTGAGGTAGAGTTCAGGGAAGAGTTAAGACAGGCACTGGGTGGCAGTGAAGAGTTACCGAATAGCTGGGTAACTACAGCAGAGCTAGTAACGGAGATGACTAGAAAGGTGCTTGGTGTGACATCTGGAAAGAGGAAGGAGGACAAGGAGACCTGGTGGTGGAATGAGGACGTACAGGAGAGTATACCAAAAAACAGGTTGGTGAAGAAGTGGGATTGTCAGAGAGATGAAGAAAGTAGACAGGAGTATAAAGAGATGAGGTGCATGGCAAAGAGAGAGGTGGTGAAGGCTAAGGATAAAGGCGTATGAAGAGTTGTATGAAAGGTTGGACAGTAAGGAGGGAGAAAAGGACCTGTACTGATTGGCTAGACAGAGGGACCAAGCTAGGAAATATGTGCAGCAGGTAAGGGTGATAAAGGATAATGATGGAAACATACTCGCAAGCGAGGAGAGTGTGTTGAGCAGATGGCAAGAGTACTTTGAAGGGCTGATGAATCAAGAGAATGAGAGGGAGAGAAGGTTGCATGATGTGCGGATAGTGAATCATGAAGTGCAGTGGATTAGCAAGGAGGAAGTAATGATAGCTTTGAAGAGGATGAAGAACGGAAAGGCTGTTGGTCCAGATGACATACCTGTGGAAGCATGGAGGTGTTTAGGTGAAATGGCAGTAGAGTTTTTAACTAGATTGTTTAATGAAATCTTGGAAAGTGAGAGGATGCCTGAGGAATGGAGAAAAGGTGTTTTGGTACCGATTTTTAAGAATAAGGGTGATGTGCAGAACTGCAGTAACTACAGAGGGATTAAATTGATCAGTCCCAGCATGCAGTTATGGGAAATAGTAGTGGAAGCTAGGTTAAGAAGGGAGGAGGTGATTAGTGGTCAGCAGTATGATTTCATGCCAGGAAAGAGCACTGCAAATGCAATGTTTGCTCTGAGACTGTTGATGGAGAAGTACAGAGGTCAGAAGGAGTTACACTGTGTCTTTGTGGACTTAGAGAAAGCATATGACAGGGTGCCTAGAAAGGAGTTGTGGTATTGTATGAGGAAGTTGGGAGTGTCAGAGAAGTATGTAAGAGTGGTACAGGATATGTACGAGGGTAGTGTGACAACGGTGAGGTCTGCGATGGGAGTGATGGATGCATTTAAGGTGGAGGTGGGATTACATCAAGGATCAGCTCTGAGCCCTTTCTTATTTGCAGTGGTGATGGACAGGTTGACAGATGCGATCAGACAGGAGTCCCCGTGGACTATGATGTTTGCAGATGACATTGTGATCTGTAGTGAGAGTAGGGAACAGGTGGAGGAGACCCTGGAGAGGTGGAGATATGCTCTAGAGAGAAGAGGAATGAAGGTCAGCAGGACTAAGAATATATGTGTGTGAATGAGAGGGAGGATAGAAGAATGGTGAGGATGCAGGGAGTAGAGGTGGCAAAGGTGGATGAGTTTAAATACTTGGGATCAGCAGTTCAGAGTAATGGTGATTGTGGAAGAGAGATGAAGAAGAGAGTACAGGCAGGATGGAGTGGGTGGAGAAGAGTGTCAGGAGTGATTTGTGACAGACTAGTACCAGTAAGAGTGAAAGGGAAGGGTCTACAAGAGGGTAGTGAGACCAGCTATGTTATATGGGTTGGAGAAAGTGGCATTAACAAAAAGGCAGGAGTCAGAGCTGGACATGGCAGAGTTAAAGATGTTAAGATTTGCACTGAGTGTGAGAAGGGTGGACAGGATTAGGAATAAGTATATTAGAGGGTCAGCCCAGGTTAGAAGGTTTAGAGACAAAGCCAGCGAGGCAAAATTACATTGGTTTGGACATGTGCTGAGGAGGGATGCAGAGTTTATTGGGAAAAGAATGCCAAGGATGAAGCTGCCAGGTAACTGGAAAAGAGGAAGGCCTAAGATAAGGTTTATGGATATGGTTTGAGAGGACATGCAGGTGGTTGGTGCGACAGAGCAGGGTGCAGAGAACAGGAAAAATGGAAACAGATGATCCGCTGTGGCGACCCCTAATGGGGGAGCAGCCGAAAGAAGAATTTCAGATTAGACCATTGAATTTTTACTTGTTTCTATTAGCAAAGACATGTTTGAATGTTTTGATGCTAGGTTATATAGGAAACCTCGTAGAAAAAAAGTTTTATTATATAAAGGCAGTATGCATCCAGGACATGTAACTAAGAATATTATGAAAGGTCAGTTACTTAGAGTAATGAGGGTACATAGTGACAATAGTGAAATGGAAAAAAAAGTTTAAACAATGAGATGAGTTCTAGAAAGGTAATGGCATTGAACAGACTGTTGAAGTGCGGGAGTAGACAAGGGTGACCTTTTTTCTCAGAGGATGTTACTGGCAGTCACAGTGCAGCTAGATCCAATACTGAGAATAGGTTGGTCCTTACATATTCCAGTGACATTAATATCCCACGTGACATAGTGAAAAAAAAATTGGCCATTGTTAATGGATAATCCAGAATTAAGGAGGATACTTAATAATACACCACATTTTAACTTTTGGAATAATTTATCATTAAGAAAACAGCTTTGTTAAAGGAATGAACTATATGTTGCAAGGCCAGTATCTGATAGGAATTGCACCTTCTGCTGCAGGTCATGTAAAGCATGTAAGTATATTTGGAGCTGCACATCTTTTGTAGTTTCTGCTACAGGGTCTAAAGTAGACCTTGAGTTTTTTGCAGGCTGCAAAAGCAAGGATTTAGTTTATTATACTAGCTGTGTTAGGTGCAGTGGATTTTCTATCAGAAAAAAATCATATTTTCAAAGAGAGTATATTAGAACATTTGAATGACATTAGGCATTAGAACACCAATGCTCTTGCACAACATGTTTAGAATCTTGAAGAACAGCATAGCTGTAGGTGCTTAGTGCTAGTGCTAGAGCAAACTTTTGAAAATTTGAGGGGTGGGGATCTAAAGAATTCCACAGAAAGAAGCGAGTTAAATTGGATCTTGCAGTTATAAGCACATATTCAACCAGGGTTAAATGGACAAGTTTCATTAAAACCCGTGTTGAAGTCCCATCCCCTTAAACATTGAAGCAAATGAGATTTTATGTATGCAAGTAGGTGTGTACCGGTATCTGTTTTTTGACTGGCTGTTAGTTTATTGGGTGTTTCAATAATAGTTTTTGTTTGAGTTCTGGATCTGATTTGTTGACTAATTATGATGTAACATCATTTGTAGTTGACTATCATTGTATTAAATTCTAAATTTCTTTATATAACTTGTTTTGCTTTTTATTGTATTTATATGGTCTGAAGAAGCAGTGGGTACACCATGAAACTTCTCACCTTTTTCTTCTACATGAAAGCCTGTGGAGATTTTATGGACTAACAGTCATGGTCTTTTGTTTGCTTATCCTCCTAGTCCTCTGATGGTAATGTTCCTCCAGAAACCTCCTGTTGCAGAGCGACTGTGATCCATATTGCTCCTTTTTGGACCATCTGGTGTGGTTCCCTTTCTGTAGCTTCTTCTGTGGTACCTTCCCTGGGTGCTGGATCCCATTCTGGATCTGGTCTGTAACCCAGCAGGCTTAGACCCACCCAATCTCAGAAGAGTTAAACTTAACACATGGTTTCTCTAATTTCCTTGTTAGCCAAAGATCTTCAGCACTCTGACAGAGTGTTTCACATTTTGTCCTCTTCCCAGAAACCATCTACTCAAAAAATGTGTGCTAATAAGTGGAAGTGCTTTGCCTTATGGATGTCTTCTAAAGGTTTAGATCCCTTTTGCCTTTGGATGCCATTCTTGATTTCCCTTGCTGATATATTTCGGGTCTATATTAGAAGAACGAAACAACGAAAGAGTGAACATTCTTTCATCAACATGTAAAACCCAAAGCTAGGTAACAGTGATTTTTTTTCCCCTCCCAGGGAAAAAAACAAAACCTTCTTAAATATACCAACTCTGAGATCGCAGCACAGTGGAGAAAACAGCAAGGTCCCGAGAACGGCCCAGCGATTTTTTTCCCCAGGGAAAAAAATCACTGTTCTGTAACTTTGCTGATGTTAAGTTGTCAATCTCGCCTTCATTCTTGCTGGATGGGTTCGGAGCCGATCCTCAGCTCTGACTTGGCACTTGCTAAGCTCGAGAGCTAATTTTACCAGCTCGAGGCAACCCTATATCCCATGATGCAAGGCGGAGATTACTCAGATCTCATTTGCCGCTTCGCTAACAAGGTGCCTTCTTTTACCAGCTCTAGGTAAGTGAACTTTTTAGAGACTTTTTGTCTACCCCCTTTAACTTTATATATATAAATATTATATTTTGTTAATTACCGACTTACTTTAACCCTATTCCTGTCAGTGTTCCCTTCTTTTTGAGTAAATATTCCCTTGCCCCTACTTAGGCCTTAGGCCTTCCCCTCCCTAAATTTTTCCTGTCAGGGATTTTTTGTGTGTGAATGTCTGTTATCCCTGTTTAATTTAATTTAATTTGTTGGAATGAGTGTTTTTTGTGTGTCAGTGTGTTACTGGTGTTTCATCGACACAGTTATGTCGAAGGACACTAAGGTCTCAGGCTTCAAGAAGTGTGACTCGTGCTGTCAGAAGATGTCTCTGACAGACGGTCACACTTCTTGTGTTTATTGCCTAGGACCTTCGCACCTGCAGGACTCTTGTGCTATCTGTCATGCTTTCAGCCCAAGAGTCCTGCAGGAACGAAAAAATAAGCTCATATTAAGGGGCTTATTAAAGCCCGAGAGCTCCCCGACTAAGTCGGCACCGGGGAAGCCCTCGAAACCTGTTAAGCCTTCGGCTCAGGCTTCCAAGCCGTTGGCTTCAGGTTCTTCCTCACCAGGCTCGAGATCGGCTCCGGCCGGAGCCGATCTTTCCATACCAGTCTCAGTATCGGCTCCATCCGGCGCCGATACTGTCAAGTCCAGACACTCAGTGTCGGCACCGACTGGAGCCGACGTATCTTCGGCTCCGATGGCTCCATTGATCTCAAAAAAGAGATCTCGATCCCCTTCAGTGGAATCTATTAATTCGGCTCCGAGATCACCCTTGCTCTCGGAGCGGAGCCATCGGAGCCGATCTTCTCGGTCATCCAGGTTATCTGATCATGACCTTGAGAGTGTGGTGAGTAGACTATTAAAGTCTCAGGCATTGGCCCAGATACTCCATAGCCCATCTCAACAGACAGTAGCTATATCACATCCACCGAACATTCCTCCTTCGACTCTCTTACAGAGCCGGAGCTCCTCGGAACCGGTGCCGTTGTGACTTCGGAGCCCTTTCGGCTCCGTCGTCCTTGGCTCCGATTTCCTCCTTGAGACCTTCATTGGAGGGATCCGGGCGTCTAGTCTCTCTCGTCGGCTCTGAGGGGGCGAGTGGCATTGGACCCTTGTCCGACCCCGTTCTCCCTCTCGGAGCTTCGATGTTGGTGAGCTCGGCCCCGACATCTGCCTCGGAGCCTTCCCTCTCGGTGAGGCCTGGAGTTCCTATCTCTTCGGAGCGGGAACTTTCTGGTCTCTCTGACGGAGGAGCCTTTGAGGTGATGAGGAGTGTACTAGCCCCTGGGCTTAGTCAACGGACAGTTCCATCAGCTCCTCCCACTACAGTGCCTGCTGACGTCTCTTCCCACTCTCTTGCTCCCGGACCCAGAGATCCAACACCTCAGGTTTCCCCATTGGGAATATCTTCCTCTTCCGAGGCTTCTCCTGATCCGTCAGGAGAACCCCCCCCCCCCATAAGAGGACATGTAAGAGGAAACATTTAGATTCCCCTGAGTCTACTACATCAGATACTGACTTGGATGAGTCGGAGGGATCCCCAAGGTCCTCCTCTGAGGATGTCTCATTTTCAGACATCCTTGAAATCCTTAAACAGACGGGGAACTGGCCTCCTTAATCCTCCCAAGGGCGAGTCAGTATACCTGGAGGCGTTCGGATCTCGACCCTCCACCTCCTGGGTGTCTCCGCCTTTCGACCCTCTCATGGAGGTAGTGGCTCGGAAGGCGTGGATGGCTCCAGATTCGGTGGAACCTATCCCCAGGAGACCTTCAAAATTTATTACTACCCCACAAGATAGACAATGTTTAACAAAGGGTGTCCCATTTGATGCCATGGTGGTGGCTGCTGCCACCAAGAAGGAATTAGCTGATCCTTCAGTACCTGTCCATCCTCCTAATAAGGATTCTAGGACTATGGACAGGTACGGTAAGCAGATTTTTTCTTCAGCGACTTTTGCCATGAGATCGCTGAACTACTTATGCCACTTCACCCGCCTTCAAAGAGATGTTCTTAAAGAGTTGGGAGAAGTTTTACAGGATCCGTCAGCTGCTGGGTCTCAGGATAAGATTAGCTCACAGCTAGGAATCCTTAACTCCATTGCTAACTCCTCCATGCGGCTCATTTCTTATGCAGCCGATGGAGCGAGTAGGCCGCAGGCACAGGAGTGGCTTTAAGGCGTCAGTCCTGGATGCGGCTTTGTAATTTTGCAGACGCCTTCAAGGCGTGTTTGACAAACTCCCCTTTGGCTGGGTCGACCTCGTTGGGTCCTCAAGTGAAAGACACTTTGACTGGATGTGAACAAGATGGCAAGACTCTTTCTGCTGTAGGAGTCCGTTTCTCCACCCTTCTAGACCTTACCCCAAAGGACAGAAGGGAGGAAAATGTGGTTCCGCAAATCTCAAGGAGTCACGCCTGGCCTCGAAGTCAGTTTACCCCCAGAGGCAGAGGGGTAACAATAATACGCCGCCCTAGGGGCAGAGGTGGTCCGCAGAATCAGGGTAGCAGAGAGCCTCTTTCTGACAAACCCTTCCAGCATCCCTGAGATGTTGCCCGATTGTCCGCCTTCGGAGGCAGTCGGGGGAAAATTATCGCTGTACCCAATAGCCTGGCTTTCCGTTTCTCAAGACAAATGGGTACAGTCAGTTATATCCGAGGGTTACAAAATTCCCTTTATTCAAACCCCAATTCAACAAAGGGAACCCTTCCAGGCGTTCCACCGGTCTAAGGGAACTAGCAGTACTAGAAATATCAAAACTGCTAGTAAAAGAGCCATCCAGCCAGTCCCAGCGGACCAATTAGGATCGGAATCTACTCAAGGTTCTTTTAGTTCCAAAAGACAGGGACTGGAGACCAATATTAGATCTGAGCAAACTCAACAAGTTTGTAAAGAAATCAAGATTCGGATGGTCACGCTTCAGTCCATTCTGCCCTTTCTGGGCAAGGACAATTGGATGTGCTCGATAGATCTTCAGGATGCGTACTATCACATAAAAATTCACAGACGCTCCAGAAGATTTCTCCGCTTTCGGCTGGGGACCAGTCACTTCCAATTCAGAGCCCTGCCCTTTGGACTCACTACAGCCCCCAGAGTGTTCACCAAATGCATGGCAGTGGTTACGGCTCACCTGAGATGTCAAGGATTCCAGGTGTTTCCATATCTAGACGACTGGCTCCTCACTGCCACCACCAGGCATCAGCTTCTCCAAGCCAGAAATTACACCATTCACACTTGCAGAGGGCTAGGAATTTCTATAAATTTCAAAAAATCTGCCTTGTCGCCTTGTCAATATATTACTTTTATAGGCGCAAGATTGGACACCGTTCAACTTTCAGCAAGGTTGACAGACCAAAGGATCTTGGACATTCAAAGACATGTCCAAGTGATTCTATTCAGCAACAAAATAGATTACATCGGACGCCTCCCTGATTGGGTGGGGGGGCATTATCAGGGCAGAATGGTCCATGGCACTTGGCAACCTTTCGAGTACCATCTGCACATAAATGTTCTGGAGATGAGAGCAGTGCTTTTAACGTTGCAAGCCCTCAACGACTCTCTTCCCCTGGGAACTATTGCAGTCCAAACGGACAATATGTCCATAGTGTGGTATATAAACAAACAGGGCGGAACCAAGTCCTATCCACTGTGTCGAGAGGCTCTCAGACTTTGGCAATGGGCAATCTCCTCTCACCGGTTTCTGATAGCAACGCACATCCCCGGGAAATCCAACGTCATAGCGGACAGATTGAGCAGAGCTATTC
Organism: Protopterus annectens; assembly: GCF_019279795.1. Classification (NCBI taxonomy): domain Eukaryota; kingdom Metazoa; phylum Chordata; order Ceratodontiformes; family Protopteridae; genus Protopterus; species Protopterus annectens. The sequence continues at coordinate 848,599,285 of NC_056726.1, read as the reverse complement.
TCATGCCTCACGAGTTCAGATTTGCTCTGAAAGTACTGGGTCTTATGGCGGCCGCCATAACACTTCTTCCCCTCGCCCGCTTTTACATGCGGCTTCTACAATGGATGCTATTCACCCAATGGTCCTTTCAACAACTTCCCATGCGTCACGAGATCATAGTAACTCCAACTTGCAAAAGACATCTGACTTGGTGGATATCGTCCCCTCAAATCCATCAAGGCAGACCATTTGTTCCTCTTGCCCCGGTTGCCACGATTACATCGGACGCCTCCCTGATCGGGTGGGGGGGCATTATCAGGGCAGAATGGTCCATGGCACTTGGCAACCTTTCGAGTACCATCTGCACATAAATGTTCTGGAGATGAGAGCAGTGCTTTTAACGTTGCAAGCCCTCAACGACTCTCTTCCCTGGGAACTATTGCAGTCCAAACGGACAATATGTCCGTAGTGTGGTATATAAACAAACAGGGCAGAACCAAGTCCTATCCACTGTGTCAAGAGGCTCTCAGACTTTGGCAATGGGCAATCTCCTCTCACCGGTTTCTGATAGCAACGCACATCCCGGAAATCCAACATCATAGCGGACAGATTGAGCAGAGCTATTCTCATGCCTCACGAGTGGTCTCTCAAACAGTCAGTGACGGAAGAGATTTTTCAGATGTGGGGCCTTCCTTGCTGCGACCTTTTCGCTACACCTCAAAACAGCAAATGCCCAGACTTCTCTCTCTTCCCCCTTCCAGGCCATCCCCCCAGAGACGCTCTAACCCAAGATTGGCCCGGGGACTTCTTTATGCTTTTCCTCCTTTTCCGCTGATACCTCAGCTAATTCAGAAAGCAACCGCCTTGAGAGCCAAGTTGATTCTCATTGCCCCTTATTGGCCTCGACAGATATGGCTTCCGTTCCTACATCATTACCTCTTGGTACAGCCATGGCATCTGGACCCGGTTCCAGATCTTCTGACCCACCAGTAGGGTCAGCTGCACCAATCCATACCTTCTCTCAACCTCACTGCTTGGTTGCTCCACTTCCATCCTTAGCCAGGCTTCCTATGATTTCTAATCCTGTGCGGGATATCATAGTAGCTTCCCTAAAATCTTCTACCAGAAAGATCTACACTAGTAAATGGCGACGTTTCTCTTTCTGGGCAAAAGCTAGGAACATAGACCCCTATACTGCTCCATTTCATTCGGTATTGGACTTCCTAGCTGACATTTTTAATTCAGGATCCTCTTCTTCCACAGTGAAAGTTCAACTGGCAGCCATTTCAAATTTTCATATAGGCTTTTTGGACCACAACATTATGTCACATAAACTTTGCAAGGCATTCCTTCGAGGTATCTTTTTATTGAAACCTCCAGTTAGAGACCCCCCACCACAGTGGGATCTAAATTTAATTTTAACATCCTTGATTCTTCCCCCGTTCGAACCTGCAGCTGCCTGTTCTTTGAAATTGCTTTCTTGGAAGACACTTTTTCTAGTTGCCATTACATCTGCCAGGGGAGTATCTGAGCTTCATGCTCTGTGTGTTCGCCCACCCTATCTAATATTCCACAAAGATAGGGTAACCCTAAGAACTAATCCGTCTTTCTTACCAAAGGTGGCATCACAGACTAACCTAAATCAGTCCATTGATCTTCCAGTATTTTTCCCAAATTATTCTGATAGAGCTGAACAAAAGTTACATTATCTCGATGTTCACCGTCAGCTCAGATATTATCTGGATAAGACAAAAATTTTTAGGAAATCTGATCAACTTTTTCTATCCTATGCAGAGAACAGAAAAGGCCTTCCAGTTTCTAAGGTAACTTTATCTAGGTGGCTGTCTTCTGTGATCACTTACATTTATCAGCTCAGAGGCAAAGAGTTGGTTTCTAACCCAAAAGCCCATTCTACCAGAGCTCTAGCTACATCTACAGCTTTTCAAGCTAGACTTCCAATAGACACTATTTGTGCAGCAGCCACATGGGCCTCTCCTCATACCTTTGTTTCACATTACAAATTAGATTTGGTCTCCAGAGACAGAGCAAATTTTGGTTCCACCGTTCTCAAGAGTCTGTTCCATTGAGCCACCCAGGATAGAGGTGCTAGGGACGGTCCCATCCAGCAAGAATGAAGGCGAGATTGACAACTTAACATTTAGAAGTTATGTACCTACCATAACGTTCCATGTTAGTTGTCTTCTCTGCCTTCTTTCTTCCCCCCTCCTTCCCCTAGCCTGGTCAGACCGAGAAGATTATACATCTTCTATTAAGAGGTTATTACCTTTTCTAGCTGTTCAACTCCTAGTGTCACTAGATTATGTGGATCCTTTCTAGAGGGTTATGATGTTATTTAGTATTTCTTATTTTCTTCCTCCTAAGTTGGAAGAAAATACTGCTATTCTTTAGCTACCAAACGAGATCTGAGTAATCTCCGCCTTGCATCATGGGATATAGGGTTGCCTCGAGCTGGTAAAATTAGCTCTCGAGCTTAGCAAGTGCCGAGTCGGAGCCGAGGATCGGCTCCGAACCCATCCAGCAAGAAAGAAGGCGAGAGAAGACAACTAACCTGGAACATTATGGTAGGTACATAACTTCTAATTTTCAGACATCGGGTTTTACGTGTTGACGAAAGAGCATTCACTCTTTTGTCACTTCACTCTTCTAATATAGACCCTATACTTCAATCTGAATCTAGTTGTTCCACTACTAAAGTTCAGTTAGTTGCTACTTCCAACTTTCATAGTGGCAGAGATGATACTTTTGTAGCAGAGTAGAAGATTTTCAAGACCTTTCTCAGAGGAATATTCTTGTTGCTTGACATTCTTGCTAGCTGGCTTTTTGAGCCCTCAACATCAGTCTCTTTGAAGTTGTCTTAGAAGACTCTCTTCTTGGTGGCTGTTACTTCTGCCATTCATGTGTCAACTGCAGGTTTTAGCCTCTGTACTTCCATATTTGGTTTATCATAAAGATAGGGTTCCTCTTAGAAAGGATTGTGCCTTTTGGTTTAAAGTGGCCTCAGAAACCACCTTGAATCAGGCCATTCATTTGCCAGTGGTATTTGCCAACTTTTCAATCAAAATAACATTTTTACTGCATTGTCTCTATGTTCAAAGGCAACTGAGATTTTGTTTGGATAGGGCCACGTCCATTAGGAAGCCTGACTAGCTGTTTGCTGCCTTTTTGAAAGCCTGGTTGGACAAGTCAGTAGCCAAGCCTACCTTATCTAATTGGCTTTCTGTTTGTATTTCATCGGGATCTAGGTTGAGGAAAGTCTTTGGCTTGCAAGGTGAAGAGTCACTCTACCAGAGCTATGGCTACTTCTGCTACTTTTTTTCAAGAGTTTCCTCTGATGGCATTTGTGCTCCAGCTACTTAGGTGGGTACACACACTTTTGTGTCTCACTACAAGTTGTATATACAGTTGAGGTTTAGGGTCTCCTTTGGTTCCACTGTATTGCAGAATGTTCTCTCATAGGGTCTCCCTAGGATGAAATGTGTCTGGGGGACTATTGTCCCATAAGTTCATGCCAGATGGAAAAGAGAGCACTGGATACAAAACTTATGTAAATGCTATAATAGTAGATCTGTGCTGTCTTTTTCTGTATGGTTCAACCATCCCTCTCTCCCTCCTTTCTCCCTCCTGTATTGTATTTCTTCTGAGCATTGGATAGCCGAGTTGTTGAGGCATTTCTATCCCCATCAACTTTTTGGGTTCCTTGGTCTGTGGTCTTAAGGATTACACTTGGATTTTTTTTTTTGAGACTGGCAAACTCAAGCAGAAATAGCTATAGAAAAAGCAAGGTACTATGGGTAGAGGAGGCAGATTGTGGGGCTGAAGTCTTTGGAAATGAGCAGTCTCAGATCCATGTTGGATCTGATAACACCTACAGGATACGCCAGACGGAAATGACAACACAGATCTATCCTTATGGTAATTACACGACTTTCGTTTTCTTCTCATTTCCTATGTCATATTTTTTAAGAGTTTTTTGTCTTAATGAAAACCCTGAAACAAAAAATTAAACATCCCCATACCTGATAACTTAGAACAAACACGCAAAACTATGTACAGCTTAAAAAAATTATGTTTAATCCTCCAGATAGAAACCACTTCTCCAAGTCGACAGCTGTACCAACAGGCATTACCTAATCTAAAAATTAAGGTTACCTGTGTTAAAGTGCAGGCTACAACCTGTGTTCCTACTTACAATCATTACTGTCTGTTCTTTTTTATTGCTGTTCCTCTCCCAAATGTGAATAACAACTTCTATGCTTTCAGAAAACATTAACTTTTACTAAGAAAAAGTGCACTCTTCTGTTCATTGCATTAAAGTATTAAGGCTGATAGGCTGCTATCTCTTATTCAGTTTCTGTAATTTCAAACTTCATTTTTTACTGAACTGCTTGCCCTTGTGTCTTTAAATTGTATTCCACTCAGAAAAGACAGTCCACAACTCTCAAAGTTAATTGTGTACACCTGCAGACAGCTCATGTGCATGTAACTTTCACTCAGAACGAAATGTATAGCTGCAGACTACTTGACTTTCACTGAATATTTGCTGATAAAACAAAAATAAGCATTTTTGTGGTGCTTATTGTTTTATTTTTCCAAGCCTACTTGCATGGAAAAACACGTTTATACCTTAAATCAAGAGCATTAATCTAGACATTAATCCTTGTAAACATGAGAGAAAATATCTTAATTTTACTTATAATTTTATTGCTTCATTTCTACACCCCACTCACACCCAGCAGCCCAAGATCATAGCATATTAATATTAAATTGGCTTTTGTCCAGTCTTTATTTTCTTAATATACAGTAAAGCCTATATTTCTAATAATTAAAACATTGTCTTTACTTTAATAACTTTAACACACAACTGTCACTGAAGAGACTCCCCCACATTTAAAATAGCCGAGTACACACTGCACAAAGCTACTGTATTATATATAATATGCAGTTTATATCATGACATGCTTTATGAAAATACTAACAAGAAGAAAAGTTGTTTTACTTAGTTAGTTTTACCACTTTTTTGTGTTCTTGTAAACATTAATAACATAAAGTGGAATAAATGCTTTACAGTCCACCCACAAGTTTAACAAAGTCAGAAGAAGTCCAGTCTTTCTCAGCCATTTTATCTTACAAAGACATATTTCATAAATGTGATTGATGCTTTATAGTGTCTTATTTATTCACTAATTTTAGTGTTGCTGGTGGTCTTCCTATTCATCTCCATGTCCCAACACCAGACTCAGGTTCAAGTCCATGGTGGTATTCCTGATTCTTCTAGTCAACTCCTGCTCTTTTTTGTGTCTCAAGCATTTTTCTGTGGGACATTGGAAAAGATGTCTCTTTCTCTAAGTGCAGTGCCTGAATGCCAGCAAAAATGAGACTCCAAGAACCTGAATGAAAATCAACAACAAAGGGTGGGGGAAAAACACTGACTGGGAAGAAGTCTGCAGCTGTTCAGCAAAAAGTAGTGCAAGCTCCAGCTTTACTGCAAGACATGCCTTCCAGTAAGCTGCAGGAAAAATAAGTCAAATCTACTCAGAGTTTATTAAAATAAACAAAACATTGATGGGAGTACATTGATTCAAATAACAAAAGGCTGGATACAATGGAAGAAGCTTTAAGCAGGTATTCAGATGAGGTGATAAAACTGTAAACATTGGAGGTCAAAATGAAGAAAAGGCTGGCTGAACATAAGACTGCTTAAGAGGAGATGTTTCAAAAAATAATAGAATTAGAGGACAGAGCACACAGGTAAAATCTGAGATTTTTTTGCTGTACTGGAGAAGCTGGAAGGAACAAACTATGTTAATTTTTATGAAAGCAAAAACAAGCAATTGGATTGGTATTCCACAACAGGAGTTGTTAATTGAAAGGGCACATCTTGTGTATGCTCCAAACCTGGCCATAAGAAAGCAACCTAGACCTTTAATAGTAAAAATGCACTCCTACCAGCAGAAGGGGTTGATTCTCTGTGGCAGAGTGACAGAATACTAAAAGTGGGAGACAGCAGAGTGTTTGTGGAAAATAATTATTCACTGTACACCAGGCAGAACAGGAATACATTTATTCCACTAATCAGAGAAAGTCAAGAAGTAGGCATGAGATTCAAACTGCTATATCCAGTTATCTTCAGAATATTCTTCCCTGGAGGGACAAAATAATTTTTTGATGCAGAACATGCTAAAGAGAAAATGCAAAAAAAATTGTCTAAAGAAAAGTGAGCTGTGAAACAGAGAGAGATTCTGCTTCTTGTTGTTCTGGTAATAAAGACCACAGAGAGTCTGTGCCAGTGAAACCTTTTTCCATTATTTCAACACAAAATGCTTGAGAGACCGAAAAAAGCAGAAGAGTTGACTAGAAGAACCGAGTGTATGTTGGAAAAGAAGCAGAGACAGGATTTGGGAGATGGAGAATAAATAGGAATAAAACCAGCAACTTGAAAATTGACAAATAAATGTGGTATTATAAAGCATTAATTATATTTGTGAAACATGACAGAACAAGAAAACCTGAAAATATTGGACTTTTTGAGTTTGTTAAACTTGTAGGGTTCTTTAAAGCATATACCTTTCTTCATGTCATTAATGTTTGGAGGAACATTTAGAAGAGGGGAAGATGAGTGTTAACTGTAAGTAAAACAACCTTTTGTTCTTAACAGTAAAATGTATATAGTGTATGACATTTGCATGCTCTAAAGTAGTTTTCTCAGTTATTTTCAAGTGTAATGGGAATACTAAAGTAAACTGGTATCCCTATTGTTTTCCTTCTTTTCTCTTTCTCCCTGTTCAGTTTTAAGAAAGGTAGACACTGCAATGTAAAAACAGACAAAAAAAGCTGTTCAAAAAAAGTATGATAAAAGAAAAAAATATGTGCTTTTTTCCTCACATATTCACATATTTTTAACTTATAACCATACCTGAAGAATGTAGTGTCCCAGAAATCACAGACAGGTTAAAACAGCCCTCTCCAAAGCCAAAAACAAGGCATCAATGTGACCGGATGGTGTCCCAGCCTGTGTCCTACATGAGCTGAAAGACGAACTAACCCCTCACCTAAACACACTGTTCAAACTCAACCTCTTCACAGGCCACGTACCCATAGAGTGCCACACAGCAACGGTTATTCCGCTCCACAAAGGTGGAGCCACAACAGACCCCGGGAACTATCGCTCTATAAGCCTGACTAGCATGGTCTGCAGGGCTATGGAATGCATCATCATGGAACTCATTAACAGAGACATAGGGAACCTTCAAACACTGGACCCTACCCAGTTTGGTTTTGTTAAGGGCAGATCATGCCTCCTAAACCTGGTGGACTTCTTTGAGACAGTTACCAAGGCTATAGATGAGGGAAAGGTGGTACACACAGCCTACCTAGACCTCACAAAGGCCTTCAACACCATTCCCCATTCTGGTGGTATAGATCATGCCTCCTAAACTTGGTGGACTTCTTTGAGACAGTTACCAAGGCTATAGATGAGGGAAAGGTGGTACACACAGCCTACCTAGACCTTGCAAAGGCCTTCGACACCATTCCCCATTCTGGTATTATAGACAAGCTCACCAGCCTGAACATAAACCCCCTACATCACAAGATGGAAAAAAGACCTTAGGTGTCGTCCACAGCTTCAGGCTTCAGACTGTTAAGACACAATTTATTAATTGCTTAAAAAGTGAAGCTGACAGAATGTAAACTTCACTAGAGTATGATGAACTGAAAATGGTTAAATATCCAAGCAATTGTCATCCACAGCTTCAAACTTCAGGCTGTTAAAACTCAATTTATTGGAAGCTTAAAAAGTGAAGCTGACAGAAATGCAAACTTCACTGAAGTACTGAAATAATTAGCCTAGTAATTAACATCCACAACTTCAGGCTTCAAGTTGTTAAAGCACAGTTAATAGATGCTTTGTAAGTAAAGCTGACAAAAACATATACTTCACTGGAGTGTAAAAAGCTGATGAAATTGTCCAGGTGATAAGCGCTTTCGGCAGATGCCTTCTTCAGATCGTATAAAAGTGTGGTTAGCTCTTCCCGTTTATAAAGGAAACACAATCAAGAGCTGGTAGCTGATTGTCTTTGGTGCTCTTAAAGGCACAGGACAAAAATAAATGTTCAAAGTGGAGATTTATCTCCTATGATGTAGTTCAATGATAAAAATGCTAGAATCATGTATTAATGTTTGGTAGGTTCCTTCTAGATTTTAAAACAGGTCTGAGAGGTACTATTGTATTAAGACCTGGGGGTCGATTGGCTCTAAAATTATTGATCCAAAAGATCTCTCTCAATTTTGTCCTATTGTGGACATCTCCTTCCCTGATGTTTTGAGTGACCACTTCCACAGCTTTAAACAAGAAATTATGCATAGGATGGACCAATATGTGTGCTGCTAAGGCATTGTGTGGAACTTTCTGATCAATGTCTCTGACATGTCATAGAATGCGATCCTTTAGTCGTTGGTCAGTTTTACCAAGGTAAAAAGCTTGGCACTTGCGACAGGTAGCCAAATAGATTATGTGGCTAGTAGTACAATCAGCATAAACATCGAAATGAAAGTTACGTCCAGATACTGGATGAAGGAAATTGTTGCTAGTATCTAGGTAAGGACAAGCTTTGCATCTGCAGCATTTAAAAGTACCTTTGCTGTCCGATAGTGGACCACCACGTTTAAAGCCGTCTTTATGGCATAGTAATCTCTTGATATTCTTTTTATTCTTATAAAGGAACCTAGGTCTCTCTCCAACGATGTTCTTTATTTTGTCATCCGCTGTCAGAATCGGCCAAAATTTCCTGATCACTTCACAGACCTGTCGATTGTCTGAACTGTAAGTAAGCATACATCCAAGTTGTTTAGGTGTTGTATCATTAGGCTGTCTTCGTGATGTCTGTTCAGACCTCTCTGAGTAATAAGGTTGACCTCTTTGCTTTCTATAGGCTTGCACCTGTGAAATTGGTGGAAAATTATTTTCATGGTAAGCCCTATCCTTCAGATATCTACGTAGATTGGATTGCTCTTCCAAGAATTCTTCCTCATCAGTACATAGTCATGAGACTCTTAAGATTTGATTGTCAAAGATGTTATCAAAAATATGACTTGGATGCATGCTCTGCCTATGTAAAAAAATGATTTTGCCAGGTCTCTTTCCTATGCTCCCCAGTAGAGAGACCCTGGATTGGATGTAAACGTATCTTGACATCCAGGAAATCTATGACTGAGGATGAGTGTTTCATTTTGAACTCAAGGAAGTCAGTGCTGTTGTTAATAAAGCTGACAAAAAGATCCAATTGTCCAATACCTCCTTTCCATAAACAAAAAACATCATCCACAAACCACCCATAATAGACAAGTTCATTCTTCCAGATATTACCATCACTGAAGATTGTTTTAAATTCCCACTCAGCCAAGACCAAGTTTGAATAACTGTTGGCACATGGAGTTCCCATGGCCACACCCCAGGTTTGCAGATAAAAGGTATCGCCATACATAAAGATGTTATTCTCAAGGACTAATTCCAGCAGAGAACAAAGAGGTTCCATTTTTAACTTATGTTTAGTCAGAAAATCATGTAAGGCCCTCAGGCCATACTCATGGGGGATCACAGTAAAGAGACTGGTTATGTCCATAGTTACAAGTAGAAGGTTATCAAAACCATCCAGAGATTTAACAGTGGAGAACAAGTCTCTCAATAAGCTGCCTGTATCCTTTAGAACAGTGGTAGCATAAGGCAAAGCTTTCTTGAGTTCATTTTCTACATACATGGATATGGATTCAGTAATCCATCCTCTCCAAGAAACAATGGGACTTCTTTCCATCAATAGATCATAGGTGCTCCCTCTGAAATCTGATGTTATCAGTCTGTTAAACAAGGGGCTGAGTTTTATTCTAGCTGTTTCTTCTGATGTGAATGAATTCATGACAGATGTTAGGTTGTTCTGCAGGAACGTGTCCCTGAAATGTATTTTTGGTGAAGGTTCTACGAAAGAACAGCAGACCTATAAGAAATTGAGTTTATTTACTCCAGTTAATCCTCCTCAAGTAGACCTTTTTATGAAATTATGTGAGAATGAGATAAATAAGGTGAGAGGTACAACAGATAAAGTTAAGAATTGTTTTTATAATTTAAACAGGAAAGAAAAAGAGGCTCTCCAACAACTGAGAAGGACAGACAGCTTGGTGATCAAACCAGCAGATAAAGGTGGCTGCATAGTAGTGATAGATGCAGACTGGTATCGTAATAAAGTTTTACTGATGTTGGATGACAACATGACTTATCGTAAATTGAGTAAGAAAGAAGTAAATCGGCGAATTGAACGTATCAGAGGGAGCACCTATGATTTATTGATGGAAAGAAGGATTAGTCAAGATTTGTATGAATTTTTTGAAACACCTCATCCTGTTTCCCAGCGTTGGTGGGATTACCTAAGATGCATAAAGATCTTTTGGACCCTCCCCTACGTACCGTTGTTTCTGGGAGAGGATGGATTACTGAATCCATATCCATATATGTAGAAAATGAACTAAAGAAAGCTTTTCCTTATGCTACCACTGTTCTAAAGGATACAGGCAGCTTCTTGAGAGACTTGTTCTCCACTGTTAAGTCTCTGGATGGTTTTGATAACCTTCTACTTGTAACTATGGACATAACCAGTCTCTTTACTGTGATCCCCCATGAGTATGGCCTGAGGGCCTTACATGATTTTCTGACTAGACATAAGTTAAAAATGGAACCTCTTTGTTCTCTGCTGGAATTAGTCCTTGAGAATAACATCTTTATGTATGGAGATACCTTTTATCTGCAAACCTGGGGTGTGGCCATGGGAACTCCATGTGCCAACAGTTATTCAAACTTGGTCTTGGCTGAGTGGGAATTTAAAACAATCTTCAGTGATGGTAATATCTCGAAGAATGAACTTGTCTATTATGGGCGGTTTGTGGATGAAGTTTTTTGTTTATGGAAAGGAGGTATTGACCAATTGGATCTTTTTGTCAGCTTTATTAACAGCACTGACTTCCTTGAGTTCAAAATGAAACACTCATCCTTAGTCATAGATTTCTTGGATGCCAAGATACGTTTACATCCAATCCAGGGTCTCTCTACTGGGGTGCATATGAAAGAGACCTGGCAAAATAATTTTTCACATAGGCAGAGCATGCATCCAAGACATATTTCTGATACCATCTTTGACAATCAAATCTTAAGAGTCTCAAGACTAGAATAGACTTTCCACACAGAGCACCTCACTGGCCCTATTCCAGAGAAATCTTGATGAGTAAATGGGAAATAGAAAATTCACCCTAGGGATTACTCCAGTAGCTCTACTCGACAGAAGCACTGGAAACTAAGGTCGGGTGACATGATGCCAGGGTATTCCTATGGGCTAGGCTTGTAAAGGCTCCAGGGCCATTAGCATAGTACACACCTATGAATCTATGAACCATTGTGCAGTAACTCAGAGCAAACCTAGGTATTGCTGTGGAGATTCTTGATATAACTATAGAAAGCTTTGTGGTTGTTTTTAGTGTCTGCTGCAATTCTGCCTTCATAACTGGCTTTAGAGGTTTTGATGAGGGATCTCAACTTTTTGTTGCGGCTAAAAAGGGAGTTTTTAATCTTGGGACTTCACCTTTTTCTGCAACAGTTTCTTCCTTCTGTTGTAGAGTTTATTAATGGCAGGGGACAACTAGAATGGCTTCCTTTTTTGGAGGAGAGCTTCTTGGTTCTGTTGGGTATGGCTAGTTCCATGCATTTATGTACGTGTTCGTACAGTGTACTGGTGTATGATTTTGCAGCCATGCATTTATTTTCCATTGACAAGGCTGCTGTGAAGTTAGCCACCTCTATTTTTAGAAGCCGAAAGTCAGCTTTGGAGAAGTCTTTCATGGTGGTTACCTTTGCAGGGGGTGTGAGTGAGATGTGGATTTCCATGGTGATTAGTTTGTGGTCTGATCTAACCAGGGAGGAATTGACTATTGGTGTACAGCAACGGTTGCCCATGCTAGTAATAACCAGGTCAGAGGAGTTGTTTCCTCTAGTGGGGGTAAGAATGAGCTGGTCCAGGGCATTGGAATTGATGAATTCCAGGAAGCGTTGGTCCAGTGTATTGGTGCATGAGTAGTTTTCCCAGTTGCTGGAGGGATAGTTGAAGTCACCTAGTATGAGAGTGTTAGGTTGGACCCTATTAATTTCCAAGGTGCATAGGAACGTGGAGTGAGAGTCTTGGGACATAGTTGGGGACCTATAGCAGGCTACAACCTGAATTGCCGTCTTACCCAATGTTAGTTGTACCTGAAGTATCTTAGATGCATTATGCTGGGCTACTAGTTTGGAGGTGTGTATATCCTTTATGAATATGGAGACACCACCGCCTTTGGAGCTTTGGTCAATGTTCTGGGGCCGAAAGGTGTGGAATGAGTTATAGTCTGGTAGTGCAGGGGTGCTTTCTGCTGCTTTAAACCAGGTCTCTGTTGCAGCACAAATGTTGATCTCCATTTTGAGGAGTGCTTTGAGCAAGTGCAACTTGAGATTTAGACTTCTAGCATCGAGCAGCATGATCCTGAGATTGCATTTATTTATAACTGTTACAGTGGTGATTTGGTTTTTGGAACGTCGCCTAAAAAAGGCACTATAGGGGTGGCAAGAGCCTTAGCCAGTATCTGGAAACCCAGGAGTGACAGATGCAGGCCATCTCTGGCAATGCATCAAGGTCTGTCAGTCATGTCATCCCAAGCAGACAGATACTGGATCCCCTTAGAATTACACCAGAAACATAGCCAGTTGTTGAAGTCAATCATTTTCCGCTTGTACTGCGATATCATTCTGGACGATGGTAGGATGCTGCTCAGGGCTAGGGTCATACCTGCCTGGGCCACATAATCTCAGAGATCCTCCATGTCTCTCTTCATGTAGTCCAGGGAGGTGTGTCTCAGGTCATTCACACCCACATGGACAGTGGCAGAGTCATACTTGTACTTGTTGTGGAGTGACCTGAGTGCGTGTGTTGTGTTGGATTCTGGCACCTGATAGCTGTTGTCTTCTTATTAAACCTAGTGAGTGGGACATCAGTGTGCCTCAGTCTCAAGTCACCTATGATTAGTGTATTGGGCAAGTTGTTTTTCCTTAGCGGCTTAGGTTGAGGGGAGCACTATGTAGATGAGCTATGTGTCTTGTGTTTTGTGCTGTGTTGTGGTGGTCAAATGCGTTTCTGCCTTGGAGGTCTCTGCTGTTTTGGTAGATTTCTGTTGAGAGCCTCCACAAAGGTGGGTTTGTGTTTTTATGTGAGAGCTGTGATGGCGGGTGTTCTGGAGGTCTATGTGTTGCATGTGGTGTGCTGCAGGTATTATAGCATAGTACAAGTTTTAGCCTAGCATATAGCATAGCAGGTGTATAGTCCGAGTTTTTTTTTTTTTTTTTTGGGGGGGGGGGGGTTTGGGTTATTTAATTGTCTAGGGACCCAGAAGGGAAAATGCAACAAAGGGGGGTTAGATTTTTGAAGAAATTTATGAAAATATTTGGCATGGAAGATGTGAATTTAGTAGAAAAAGTTCAGAGAGAATTTACACATTATTCCCCAAGATGCAAAAACTGGGCTAGGCTAGACAGAACTTACATTTCATAGGAACATTTCCATTTAATTGAAATTTTTGATATGCATCCAGTAACTATTTATTTCAGATCACACACCAATAATTAAAATAAAAAACAGGGTAATGAAATAAAAATGAGACACTGCACTTTCCCACCTATCTGTTGAAAAGATATGAATTTAAGGAATAGGTAGTGGAAATTATTCAGGAGTTATTAGAGAAGATAGAAATTTCTTCTGAAAATATATCTAGGGAGAAGGATAAAATTAAAGTGGAGTTTTAAAAATACGGTGGAAATAAAAGAAAAAAAGAGATGGTTAAGAAGCAACAATATTTATTTAGAAGGACTGACAAATGTTAAAGTATTGCAGAATAGGGGGAATCTCACAGAACAAGAGGAGGAGCAGTTACAGGGTACTAAGCGGGAAATAAAGAATTACCTCGATAATATGCATGAATTTAGAAAGATTGCGGTTAAGGAACTGTTTTTTTTTTTTTTTTTGATAATAATGCCAGAGCACAAAAAACTTTTAGCACAGTGACTTAGGCAATGGAAAGTTGAAACAGTTGCCGCCAAGTTTAGGGAGGCTATAACAAGGAAGATGATAAAAATTCTGTAGAGGTGCTAGAAATATTTCAGAAATGTTATGGACGTTTGTATAAAGCAGAGAAATATAGATATCCAGAACAGGTACAAATGGAAATGCTTATGGAAGAATTAAATACGCCAAGGACAGAGGTGGATGAAGTTCAGTTACTAACAGGATAGGAGGAGATGAGATAAAAAAAAAAATGGTGATGTATGACCAATCGTCAGGAAGGTCCCCAGGAATACATGTCATTCTTTTGGAGGTTTGGAAGCTAGGAGGGCAAAACTGATGAAAGATTTGGAAGGTTTTTTTGAACACTATTTTAAGAGGAGAAGAAGCACCAACTCCCTGGAAGAAAGCGGTAGTAGTTGTAATACCTAATGAGGGTAAACACCCATTAGATTCAGGTTCATACAGGCCCATTTCAATACTAAAGCATGCTTATAAAGTGTTTATAATGGCTAAAAGAATGACAAAGATGATGCCAAAATTGATAGACATGGGTCAGTGTGGTTTTGTGGAAGGGGGCAAACATTGACAACATTAACAGAACATTGATGATCCAGAGGGAACAGAATGTAAGAAATATCGCTGTTGTTGATGGGTCTTCGTGCAAAGAAAGCATTTGATAAAGTAAGCTGGGAGTTTAAGAACAGGACAATGGAAGCATTTGCATTCCCGGATAAAATTATAAGGTTGATTAGCAGGATATATGAGGGATCAGAGGTGAAAATTAGAGTGGATAGGTTCCTCTCTGATAATTTCTGTTTGAGCAGAGGACCAGGCAGGGGTATCTTCTCTCCCCTTGGTTATTTGTATTATATTTAGAACCACTGGCAAAGAAAATAAGAGACTCAGAAATTCAAGGATATAATTGGTATGGTAGGCAAGAAAAGCTGGCTCTATTTGTGGATGATATTATTTTATACCTGATAAAACCAGAAAAGGGCATTTCAGTGTTATGGAACATTTTGAGGCAGTATCACTTCTTTTTGGGATACAAAATTAATGAAGCTAAAACAAAGGCAATAGCTGTAACTTATATACCCACACATGAATTGCTTCAGCAATATCCATATTTATGAGCATGTGATAAAATTAATTACTTAGGAGTGTAGATGAAAAGCGATTCTAGTGTGGCAGCTAATGATATATGGGAAGAGTCTAAACAAAGGATGGTGCAAAAACTGAGAAATTGAAAGCTCTGTTATATGGAAATGGGTAGCAGGATACAAATACTGAAACATGTTTTTAGTACCTTTAGTTTTATCCACAGGTCAGGCATATTTTTTTATCAAGAAGAGGAGAAGCTGGGGATAGCAATTAATAAAGAGTTGAAGGATTTTATCTGGGAAGGGAAGATGGCAGCTCCTATACATAACACAAGCAGAAATGTATAATTCAAAGTAGAAGGGGATGATGATACAGGGAGGAAGCTCAAGAAATAAGGAGAGACTGGGATTTTGGATGGAGATCCTTAAGAAAAATAACAATAACCTTGCAGAATACTATATTTAAGAAGTAGCAGAACATATTATAAGAAGTAAACCAACATGAAATGGAGAAATGAGATTCTGCCAATAGGGATAATTTCAATTAAGGATACAGACAATAGGCAAGAGGGGGCTGGAATTTATTGGAGAAAACTTGTAAAAGAACCAAGGTATTGGGAACAAATAATTAGAGAGGGAAGGATACTAGATTGGTTAAGAGACTGCAGGATATGGCTTGCCTTCCCTATCAAGGATTGGCATCAGAGTGTAGGCAAAGAGAAAAAAGAGGAGGATCCTAAGTGAAAGACTAGCACTGGTAGAGTTTTAGCAGAATTTAGAAGAGAAGTTGCTGTTAAAAAAGGAATAATTAGTAGAGCATACAAAATATTGCATGATAATCATGAGTCAATCAGAGGAGGTTAGAAAGGATTGGGAAGAGAGATTGGACAAGCAATTTAGAGAGAAACAATGGGGGATATATGTATGTCTCCCATATTTGCAACAGTCTAGAAGATTTAGGATCATTACTTGGAAGTGTTTACATGGGTATTTATATACCCCAAGTAGACTCCAAAGAATTTTTCCTCATGCAACAGCAAATGTTGGTGGTGTGATTGGGACAAAAGAGGTAACTGGGAACATATTTCCCGGTAGTGTAATGAGTTGGCAGACTTTAAGGATTCCCAGCAGACTGCTCTGTCTGTGATACTGGGTGAGTAAACTGGTGTAATGAAGGAAATTTGTTTTTTGAGCTGTGATACAGAATCGGAATTGCCTAGACATAGTAAGGCCTTGCTGTGTCTAATTATGGTGGCTGCCAAAGAAAATGGAAATCGAAGTCTAAACCATCTTTCCTACAAGTAGTGAATATAGTAACAGTGATAAAACAACTGGAACTGGGATCTTTAGAAAAGGGTAGAAGCAAATTCCATAGGGAATTGTGGGAACAATGCTTGCAGAGGAGGAGCAAGGTTTAAAAGAAGGAAGGGTTTGAATGAGCTATGTAATGTTTGACTGACAGTGACTGGATAGACTGTAAGTGATGTATAATGTATGTAGCTAAAATGATGTCACTATCGTTTGTTTTCATTTTTATAAATGTATGATTGCCTAGGTTATATGTGATAATTTAATAAAGATGTTTATTGTTTAAAAAAATGCAGGTCTTGGCTATTTTCTTATGGCCAGTGCCCTTTCAATTAGTAAGTCCTGCTGTGGAATAACAGTCCAGTTGCTCATTTGTTGTTGTTATTTGTCTTTCGGCTTTTCCCGATTAGGAGTCACCACAGCGGAACTCCGGTCCGCTAATGATTGGCAGTTGTTCTTTTTTTTTTTTTTTTGGTGTCAAGTTGCCAGCCCGACGACCAACCTTCAATGAAGGCACGCCCATTCAATGCATGTCTTTCGAATGCTCACTCCACCGCGGGGAGTACATGCAGACTGCACACATAAGGCACTCCAAACCCAAGCCGAGAATCGAACGGGAGAACCTCCTGCTGTGAGGCAACAATGCTACCACTGCACCACCGCGGCTATACTGAAAAATTAATCCTGTCTACATCTTCCAGTTACTCTGGTACTGCAGAAAATCTCAGGTTTTCTGTGCACAGTCTGGCTTTTACCTCTCCCATTGTTTCAAACCTGTCTTCCTGAGAAGTCTCTACTCAGCAAACCTTTTCTTTATTTCAGCCACTCATTTTTTTTCACTTTTATTAGCTCATTTGAATAGCTAGTTAAAGCATCTCCTATTTATTCCAGCCTTTTTTTATTTGAGTTGATTTACTTCTTCAATGTTTCATTTATTTTATTCACATCTGAATACATTTGGTTTATTTTTTCCTCTAAATTACTAGAAACCAACTCTTGAACTAAAGTTGGCTCTTAAACTGCTTTTTGCTGAACGGGATTCTTCCCAGCCTGTTTTTTCTCTTCACATTTTCTGGTTGATTTTCTTTCAGATTCTTCACATTTCTTTTTTGCTGGCATCCAGGCAGTGTACTTATAGCCAGTAAGTCAGTTTTATTCAAGCTGAAAATATCACTGGCTCTTATTTTTCAGTTTCTTTTATTACTCTAGGAGAGCTGAAATTAAATTGTCAATCAGTGTCTAGCCATCTTGCAAGTCCTTCTCACTTTTAAGTTAATGTTGACCAAAGCCTCCCATATATTTTCCACTTTTTTCCTACCTACCTTCCAAATTTCCACACAAATACCATCTATTCCTGGATACTTCCATGTTGATTGATTATACATCACTACTTTTATTTCATGCCTAATTAGCTTTTAATTGTGGTGCCTTCTTTTCCTCTAATCATGGCATAAGAAAATGTTTCATAAATGTTTCTGTTTGTTCCTTTTTGGTTTATACTAATTTTTATAAATAATAACATTTCCAAAATATTTCTAATAGCTGCATAGGAACTTTGGTTGTTTTTTTTTTGTCATATCCTCCCTGTGTTTGGCTGCAACTTTATCTACTTTCTGCTGCCTAAGCCGTATAAGTTTCTAAATTGCAGAGATGTTTTTAAAAAAAAAAAAAGTTGCTTAATAGTGGTATGTTTAAACTCAATACTGCCTTATTTTTTCTATA
The DNA here is from genome assembly GCF_019279795.1 of Protopterus annectens. Lineage (NCBI taxonomy): Eukaryota > Metazoa > Chordata > Ceratodontiformes > Protopteridae > Protopterus > Protopterus annectens. Next base: position 848,581,032 of record NC_056726.1, on the reverse strand, counting down.
GTAGTGTGCAGTTGCTCCTCTTCCTTTAGAGTTTGTTTTTCTCTAATACTTTAACCTTTGCCAACCCCTCTAAATAATTCCTATTACATCTTTCCCTTAGCTCTTTTTGTCTTATTTTCTGACATATGTTTAAAGCCAGTGTTTATTTTGTTGTTATTAGCTGTCCCTTCTGAAGTAATTTACATCTTCACTAATAACTCCTGAATCATAGTTACTACCCATTCCATAAATTTGTCTGTTTTTAACAAATACATAGGAAGTCACCATTGTCTCTTTTTACATCATTACCTAGATCTTATCTTGGTTCTTATTGGAGCATGGTCTAATAAAGCTATTGGATGGATCTCAAAGCTTTCAGTTGAGTGCACATGTTGCTATTAAATGTAGTTAATGTCTAATCTAGCCCATTTATTTTATCGTGGGGAATACAGTAAACCCTCAGTTAACCCGCACCCATGGGGATTGGTAGATGCCGGATAACTAGTTTCCGGTTGCTTGAGAGTTACTATTAAAAATAGACATGACTAATACTGTACCTGTTTGGTTTGACTTGTTCTCAGGTTGGGGAGAGAGGGAATTTATTCTTATCTTCCATTTTAAAACTCTAAAAACGTAAGGTATGTTTCTGCAGGGGGGGTGGTGACAGAAAGTGCAACACATGAAAATCATACTGTATTTCTTCGATATTTTTTGCTGGTTGCTTGAGAGTGCCAGTTGCTTGAGTTCTGATTAACTTATGTAAATACGGAGTTCATACTCCTGAATTCATCTCTTTCATAACAGCTAACGTTATATATGTCTATGGAATTCCCTCCTCTGATCTGATGTCAGTTTTCCTTCTATCCTCAAATGTTGAGCTGAGATCCGATCCTCAGATCTGACTCGGCCGTTACTAAAGCTTGTGGTAGCTAAAAAGCTCTTGAGCTCCTCCAGTACCCCTAATGCACCAACACCTAACGTACCTCAGATCTCATTTGCCACTTTTAGAGAAAAGACGTGGTCAGACTGAACTATCAAGTTTTTATTAGGATAAGTGGATTTTTTTTTGGTATTTTTCCTCCTTAACATATAAATGTATTCTTTCTCTTACCCTTTGCACTCTGTGTATTTCTCTTTTACCATTGTTGGTAACTTTTCCCCATAGTCTCCTTTGTACATGTTGGTGTAGTTTTTGTACCATTGCTGGTATTTTTCTTTTTTTCTTTACTGAGTTAAAAAAAAAAAAAAAAAAAAAAAACAAAAAAAAAAACTTTCTCTCTTCCCTTTCATGAGTCGTCATGTCTTAAGTACCGGATTCAAAAAGTGCCAGAAGTGTGGGCATAAGTTGCCTCTCTCTGATATCAACATTTTACGTGTTTATTGTTTAGACCCTGAGCACTTACAAGAAAATTATTCTGTCAGAACTTCAACCCAAGGGCTATACCAGATAGAAAAAATAGACTAATATTAAAAGGATTGTTCCCGTCTTCATTTGAAGAGGCTGTTGACAGGGCTCAGTCCCCCAAGATTACGACTAAAGAGACCTTGACTAAGTCTCCAAGACCTTCCACTCCTCAAACTCCTTCCTTGGAGCTGCCAGAGAAAAAAATCTAGATCAGATCTGAAAGATGCTTAGATCCAGTACCCTTCAAATGTGATGGGAAGTCTTCAGATCCAACTTTTTCAGATCTGAATACACTACCGAGAACAAAATACTCTCCAAGCTTGGATCACGTGCCTTCTAAGTTCCCCTCTCCCTTTCTAGAGAGACATCCTTCCAGGTCACTATCCCTTGCCTCAACTTGTTCTTCCAGAAGTCTAACTGAGGAAGATGTGGACAGAATGATGAGGAAATTCCTCTCAGTGCAGATACAGATAGGTGTTCTCCCAGCTCCTATCCCCCTCGGGTCAAGGAGTTTGTCCATCTGTTATACATCCTTTGTCTGTGCCTTCTCTTATTCTGGTTGTTTGAGACCCTGGATCCAAACCTTACAGATCCATAGGACTCTCAGCACTGAAGTTGTCTTGTCGGGTCCGAGGTGTTGGAGTCGACTCTGAGGTTTTCAAAGCTGTCTGTACCCATCAGCGCTTCGGTATTGGATAGCTTGGCTCTTACTTCTGCCTCGAGGAGGTTACTGTTGGAGTGGGGGGAGGCAGCGGTCCAGAAGCCCCCTTCTTGGAGTCAATGTCTTCCTTCTCTCCACAGGATTCAACCCCCTTGGATCTTCCATCTGATTCTCAGATGTCTGTGTGCTTAGAGACGCATCATTCTACACCACAGGTACAGCCAGCTCAAAGCATCCAGACCACCCAGCAGGGTCTTAAAATCTCTTGCAACACTTCTCTTCCTACACTTCACCGGAACATCCTAGAGAGGAAGGCCCTCGGAAGATGAAGTGCAAGAGGAGGCACTTGGACTTTTTGCAAGAGTCTGTCATTGAGGATACTGATTTCGATGAAGGAGAAGGATCCCCATGATCACCTCCAGAAGATGTCTTATTTAGAGACATTCTTGAGATCCTTAAACAGAGAGGTGGTTGGTCCTCCAGCAACCCTTCACAGGAAGAATCTGTATTTCTGAAAGCCTTGGGAGCTGGCCTGTCTACCTCCTGGGTTACTCTGCCTGCTGATGAACTCATTGATTTGGTCTCTTGGCAGGCATGAAAGGAACCTGACTCAGGTGAGCCAATCTGTAAGAGGCCAGATCAGATTATGGCTCCACCTGCCAGGAAAGAATTGTGGAGTAAGGGGGTGACTGTGGATGCAATGGTGGTGGCAACGGCCACCAAAAAGGAACTTTCTGAACAAAGTTCATCTGCTCATCCCCTAACAGAGAGTCTAGGGTGATGGATAGATATGGGAAGTGTGTTTATGTGTCAGCGACCTTTGCTGTTAGGTTGCTGAACATTTTGGCACATTTTACTAGGCTACAAAGGGACTTGTTCAAGGAACTTTCAAAATACCTTCCAGGGACTGTTACTGCTGAGGCTCATTTTGCTGTGGCCTCTCAGTTGGCTACCATACAATCCATTTCAAATTTGTTCACTAGGCTTATCTCGCATGTAGCCAAAGGTGCATCGAGGGCAGCAGATTCAGGCAGATCCATTATAAGGCATGCCTGTATATGCTTATGTGACTTTGCAGAGCCTTTCAAGTCATTGCTTATCTGTGCACCCTTTGGTGGCAGTTCGTTGTCTGGCCCAAAAGTGAAGGATACACTCTCCAGGTATAAAAAGGATGGAAAGACCCTTTCTGCTTTGGGAGACATTTTTCAACCTCTCAAAGATCCTTTTCTAGGAATCAAGATGGTCAGAAGATGTGGTTCAGAAAGTCCCCTAGTCCTTTACAGGGTACGTGTGGAGATAGTTCCCCTAGGGGCAGAGGAGGAAACTGTAATGGACCACAATGCCCATGCAGCAGAGGAGGCCCACAGAACCAGGGGTCCAGAGATTCTGTCTCTGATTGACTCTGCCAGCACTCCTGAAAGGAGGTCTGCTTTTCCACCACGGGAGACAATTGGAGGTTGACTATCCCTGCACCAGAGTGCCTAGCTAGATCTGACAAGAGATACTTGGGTGCAGAGGATCATTTCCTGAGATGATATAATTCCATTTTCCCTTCCACTTCCAACTATATGCAAAATTCCTGATGTTCCATCCAGTCAGAGCAAAGCAACAGTAATAGAAATACAAAAGTTGCTAGAAAAAAGTCATCCAAGAGGTCACACCAGATCAGATAGAATCCAGAACTTACTCAACATTCTTTTTAGTACCATAGAAAATGGGACTGGAAACCAATTTTAGATCTCAGCATTTTGAACAAGTCAGTTCAATGTGGAAAGTTTTGGCTGGTCCTGGTTCAGTCCATTCTACCTTTCTTGGGCAAGGCTGATTGGATGTGCTCATTAGACCTTCAGGATGCGTACTATCATATAAAGATGAACAGACAATCCAGAAGGTAGTTATGCTTCTGGCTGAGAGCCAGTCATTATTAATTCAGAGTACTGCCCTTTGGTCTCACCACAGCCCCCAAAGTGTTTGCAAAATGCATGGCAGTGGTAGAAGCTCACCTGAGACTACAGGGATTCTGCATGTTTCC